>NW_027104297.1:2872968-2898649 GCF_902728285.1 Clytia hemisphaerica | reverse complement strand
AAATATTTCAAAAGACGATTTTCAACACTGAAGTGATTAACACCGTTTATTAATATAAATCATACCGTTTCTTGATTTGAAGTATTCAAGAATAGATTTCACGTTATTTTTTCTAGAGATGAAACAGTAGAAAAAACTAAGCAGATGATTCAAATTACGATTTTCAACACTGAAGTGATTAACATCGTTTATTGTTACATATTTCATTTTTCTTGGTTAAAAATTATGTAGAATATACCTTACTTTGTATTATTTTCAAAAAAAATGATGGAAAACTAAGCAGATAATCTAAATGACGATTTTCAGCACTTAAGTGGTCAACATGGGTCGTCGTTACTAATTTATTTTCGTCTTTAGAAATATTCAAAAATATAATTACGTACTGCTTACTCTTGATTAAAGAAATTTAATGATGAAGTTTTGAAATGGTTGAGAATGAATGAAATATTTCAGAAGATAATTTTCAAAACTGAATTGATGCCCATTGTCAAATCAAGAAAGTGAGGACGAAAAGTAGGTAAGATAACCTTTATAAAAAAATATGATCTTATCAAGAAGACAATAAAAAATAAAAACATTTAGCTCTCTTCACTCCTCACTCTTTGAATGTCTCTTCAACAATGAATATCAACGCGCTCTTTTTCCCTTTTTTCATGAATAAAACAGAAAACTCCGTGAAAATATTCAGAATAGTAGTAGACGAAAAGAACAGAAACATAATATTGTAAACAAGAAAATTAAAACTCACAATCAGTATTTTCAAAAGCACTTTTTAAAACGCTTCTTTGCACAGAGTTTTGTCAGGGAATTCTATCTTGTTGGTTATAAAACAATAATCTAAAATGAAATTTGAACATTCGTTAAAAGAAATTACAAAGCCTTACTGAAAATTAGTAATAGAATAAATTAACAGCTCTTATTCAAAGTCTAGAATACTTTTTTAAAAATCACAGTATACAATATTGTTTGGAAAATACTCACCTTGTTGATTCGCTTATTGCTCACTTGCTTTAGATTCAACAAAAGCAAAACATAGAAACGGAGGGACGGCGGTTCCACTTTGCGTATATTGACTAAGGAGGCGCCAACAAATTTCTGTCCTTCTGGATCTGGGGGGTTATAAGGGTTCGAAAGACAGTTTTCCCGTCAGAATTTTGGCTGAATCCAGGAATCCGGGACATTGAAAAAAAATTACTTGATTTTCATGGCTTCTTGACACAAAATATCTACAGTACGAGCAAAAGAAATGAAACGTTTTACCAGGAAAGGCAGTAAAAAGCAAGTACTTTAAATATGTCACTTTCCATAGGAAAAGAATCATTTTCGTTTTCTCTTTCAATTGTAAATTTGTCGATATAAATCAGAGATAATATTCCTTAAAGATAATATAACATCAGCTTAGAGAGCCAGTGTATTTGGGCCATACAAGAGCACGAATGTAATGTCAATCGAATGCAATAGAACAGTAATGGAATGCGTAAAAAATTCGTAAAAATCAAAACGGTTTTCGAAGTGGTCGTTCTACTTTAAGCCAAGTTCTTGCTCTTCGACGAATCTTAGAGGAAGCTAGAAACTTCAATCTTGAAGCAATTTTGATTTTTGTTGATTTCAAGAAAGCCTTTGATTCGGTTGATCGCGACTTAATGTTTGATATTCTCTCTCTTTACGGCATCCCTCAAAAGATCATTGATGCCATAAAACTTCTGTACACTAATACACCTGATGGTGAGACTTCAACTTTTTCTATTTTAGCTGGTATTCTCCAGGATGATACCCTTGCACCTTTTCTCTCTATTCTAGTTGTCGATTACCTTATGCGCGTTTCTGTTGATAAAATATCTAGCTGCGGTTTTCTTCTTCAACGTAGGCTTGGTCCACGTAATCCTGCCGTTCATTTAACAGATACAGACTTTGCTGACGACATAGCACTTATCAGCTCTACCCTAGAGGATGCACAAAACCTTCTAATTGCTCTTGAATCTGCTGCAAACTGTACAGGCCTATACCTCAATGAGTCCAAAACCGAATATTTGACTCTTAAAATATCTGGTAAAAACTACGAAAGGTAGAAGACTACAAATATCTTGGCTCTACATCTCTTCTTCTGAAAAAGACTTTAAAATTCGCAAAGGTTTAGCTTGGAGTGCATGCAATAAGCTGCATAGTATTTGGTCATCGTCTTTCATCGACTCTAGTCTCAAAGTTAAAATTTTCAAGTCATTGAGCCAATTCTTATGTATGGTTCAGAAACCTGGTCCCTTACCAAAAAGTTTGAAAGGCAACTAGACGGTACCTATACCAGACTTGTGAGAAGGGTTAAAAATCTCTCTTGGCGTGACCATCCAACAAAACGCACCATATACGGTTCCTTGAAACCAATCTCTCTCCTCCTTAAAGCCAAGCGCGTTCAATTTGCTGGTCATTGTTTTCGTGCCTCATCTGAGGTTATTTCCTCCCTATTGCTTTGGAAACCTAAACGTGTGGCTCAGAGATCGAGAAAACTTACCTTTCCGGATGTGGTGAGCAGGGATACAGGCCTTGATCTTAGCGACCTGGGCACTGCTATGCGCAACCGCGACTCCTGACACCAGCGAGTGGAATCCATTGTCTCGACTGCGGTCGTGCAATGATGATGATGATGAATGGAATGCAATCGAATAATTGAATACAGTCAGACGTAATTGAAGCAGTTGAACGACAAACCCTTGGTAATATTCAATTACAATTTGATTGCGTTTGACAATCGAATTACAATTGTTCGATTGTGTCCAATCGAGTTGGCGTTCGATTCGTTCGATTGACACCCAATTTAAAAAATCATGTATAGATAATGTGTAAGATATGCCATTACATAAGCATAGTATGAGTATATTTGAGGCTCAAAAATTCAATTTTGCTAAGCATAATGAGGCTCACAAATATTTGCCCTAAGTTTATAAAAACAATGAGTAATCTTGTCAGATCTTTATGCAGGCTTGATTTTTCCACAAAGCTGCATGACAAAGAAATTATTTCTACACCACACGATTCCACCTACCTCACTAACTAAACTAGCTTATGGAAATAATTTTTTAGTGCACACAGGAACATATTCTGGGAATATTTTACTAAGAGCTAGACCTAAATATACTACTTATGCCCTTGGCGAAACACTTACATTGAAGCATTTAGCCGTTATTCATGTTGTGCTAGTTAACATGCGTATGTCATTCCACCCGAGTCAACCTCTGTCTTACACTCATAAAAAAGAATTATACATCCGTTGACTCTGCAACCGTTGCAGACACTGGAGCTCAATGCAACATCTGTTGCCTAGAACACTTACTGAAAGCAGAATTCAAAATATCAGATTTATCACATTTATCACCGAAGACAATTTCTCTAAATGCCGCCAAAAAGTCGCCGATTAAGCTATATGGAATCTTCTGTGCCAAAATAACACGTGCAGTTGGAAATCGGAAACAACATTTTGGACGAAAAGATATCTAACGACCCTCAGACTAACGTAACCCTGCCTGTGAGATCAATCTGTGGTGCAACCAAAAATGACGAAGGTATGTAAATGTTCGATAGAAACTGTACCACCACCCCATCATCCTAATCGTTTTTTACTTGAAATAAATATTTTAGTGAAGGGA
Organism: Clytia hemisphaerica; assembly: GCF_902728285.1. NCBI lineage: Eukaryota > Metazoa > Cnidaria > Hydrozoa > Leptothecata > Clytiidae > Clytia > Clytia hemisphaerica. The sequence continues at coordinate 2,895,011 of NW_027104297.1, read as the reverse complement.
AGTCACTTTGACTTAGAAATGCATTGGGAAAACATCATTCTCATCCCAAAACAAACAATCTGCATTATCCATTCACGTTCAACGTGCTGACGCAGGAAAAGACCATGAAAAGACCTTCTCTATATGGAATAGATTTACGCATGAAGATCATTGAAGAAAAAGGACGGTAAAGGTATGTTTACAAACCACTGATGCACTGAGATAATCGAGAAAAAAACAAGAAACTGATTCAATTCACGCAAAACACTGAGAGATTTATGAGCTGGGATCAAGGAGGAAGCAACCCCGACCACATAAATAGACGCGGATAATTTAAAACAACGTAACTATTGATCCCAGGCTCTAAATGCAGTTCTCTAAATACACACAGAACTAAAAACTATAAATATCGAAATCAGAAAATCAATAGGGAGTCGGAAAAGGCTGGATAGATGGAGACTTACGACCTGTTGCTACTGAAAAATAGACTTGTTACTGATTTAGATCTGGAGCTAAACTTACATAACATCGATCTCTGAAATATTATTGTGTTACCGACTTTTTAAAACAATTATGTTAAGGATCGGTTAACTAGAGCTATTGAAATATTAGGATTGTTGAGAATTTAGTATAACCAGTATACGCTAGTGATCGATTTCATGTAAATATAAAATTCATTCGATTGAATTATTGAGAATTCGTACAGTCCCTATCTTTTTTTAATTGTACTCCTTCCGGCTAACTGTGCTTCGAGATTTAGTTTGACTGTCTGGTAGAGTATCCACGGAGTTCCACAGCTAAATCTCCGTTTGCGAGATTATGCATTCTTTCTTTTGTTCTGTATAGTTTTTTTTCTGGTGAGAAAGGGGTTTATATCCCCGCACCCGATCTTTGGTGGTGTTTTCCTATGAAATACAGTAAAGCACACATGCGTTCCAGGGTTTCAGTTTCCCTGTGAGTTTTTTTTTTGTTGATGTCAATTCTGGTGATGCAAGAACTGGACGTCATCATGGAATCCGGGGATAGCCCACGTCACAAACAAGATTAGTTCCCAGACCTGGTAGATAAACCTCTTAGACTCAATGGTATTGATAATGAGCTAAATTTCAGATACTTACAGAACGATCAAACCTATAATTCGTGACTGAAACTCTTACTCTTCCTAAATAAACAACTAAATTTATGACGCAAATACCAGCATGGCCAAAACCACATATTTCACAATTTGTGGCTAAACACCAATCACTCGAAGTCAACACCAAAAGACAAGCTTCGAAAACACCTCTAAGTGCACGCCAGTTAGAGCATATACGTCAGAACTGAACAAACATCCTAATCTAAAAGCACCTCACATTAATAATGAATAACGTCAAATTCTACATCAATCGACAAATTCAGAAGACTTAAATCAACCACGATAAACCATTACATTATTGATAAACTCAGATCCCGACTTACTACAAGGAAGCGTAAGGCGTTCCTTATAACAGCTAAGTGCTAGGACAATGAACGTTCGTTGTTGGGTCGGTGCAAGAGTAAAGCTTTTAACATTACTGGAGTAGTTGAACTAAGATTTAAAGAAACATTGAACTGTTAATAACTGGGATTTATCAGAATTGGTAATAATTAATATATTGGACTCTGTACCTTAATTGGAATTAGACAATTCGCAAGTGACTCTGGTTTGTTCGTAAGCGACAATTATTATTATCTTGAAAAATATAAAGAATATCTTATGATAACTCACGTGTACTGACTACTATTCTTAGAAACCTAACTTTCCGGAGTCGCAGATTCAAATCCAGAATCGGCGTAATAACATATGGCGCCCGATGATAATATAGTAGTCGTATAATCAGTTACTATAGGATTTCTTTTTAATTTAAATTAGTGAGTCTCTATTCCAACCAAATGAATCGGTTTCCTTGTTCTAATTGTACTCGAAAATGTTTTACTGATTTTACAGAAGTGTGCTGCTTAGGACGAATTTTCAAAGCCTGTTTGATAGACAGATACATACAATACGAAACAATACCTGTAAGACCGTTTTGGGCTTGCCCTATTCGCCGCTCTAAACTCAATACAGAAGTTACAAGAAAAAATATTTTTATTAGCACTTGATTACCTTTCAAACCCCTTGATTAACATCAATTTCTCTGACTTTTAATTTGTGTGCGATTCGCGCTGAAATTGTACGCACCCTTATACCCGGGGAAAAAGTAAAGCGTGTCCAATTCACAGTAAGAATCTAGAAGGCAGTTTTGCAAAGTTTACGAACCCGGCCAGAGAGTCAACACCCGTAATAGAAGAAGTTACTTACCAGACTAGCCGCAGAACAGACAGGCAACAGACACGATAATGGAAACACTCTTAAAGGATAATCGAAAAGTAAGATTAAAAGAGCCCAAGGAATTTAAAGGCGAGGAAAGTTATGATATAAATGATTTTTTAAATCAGTTTGACAAGTATTGTGACTTCAATGGGGTTGCTTATGGTCAGAAATCAGTACTTTTTTCAAGCTTCTTAGGCCAGGAACCGTTAAGATTCTACAATGGACTAGAGGTAGAAGTAAGGGGCGACTTTAACACATTTAAATATAGATTTACTACAGAATACAATCCAGTCAATCACAAATTCTATAAGAGACAGCAACTCACTCGACGTAAAAAGAAAGACAGCGAAAACCATCACGGTGGTCATTTTTGGCTGTTTTTCTCCCACTTGCTGAGCAACCTTGTTGAACAAGGGTGTTTTTTGATTGTTATATAGACTACACAACATTTCTTTTACCATGTCAACCTTTGAAACAGTTTTCCAAAAAAATTTGAAAAATTATTTTGAAAAAAAAAATTTCACGTGACCGAAAAATGACGTCATCAAAATTTTGAAGGAAAAAAAACTTCGAAATAGCGTAAAAGTAATACCTTCATCCGATAGCTCTTGATGAGTAGTGTTCGAAAATGGGGTCACTTTTTATATAGACCAATTCAAAAGTCGAGAAATTGAATTTTTAGTTATGCCCATATAAGGTAAAAACCAACGATCGATTAGGCAATTTGGCTTGGAAATGCTTAGGGGGTATTTAAACAGTATGTTCCCGATAAGCTACAGACTTGAAATTTGGCATGAAGTAAGGTTAAAACAAAAGCAAAATTTTTGGGCTTGAGACTTTTCATTTTAGGCCTTTATCTTGTTGCTAGGCAACATTCTTTAAAAAGACGGGGGTCAAATCGGGTTTTCCGTATTAAAAATCGGGAAATCGGAATAAAAAAATTTAAAGCTCAAAATTGTTATTTTCTCATAGGGAGTCTCCCTACCAAATTTGGTGATTTACGACAACTCTAAGAGGGTGTTTAAATAGGTGTGGAATTTCTAAAACTAAAGTTTTGAGTAAAAACTTTTAAACTTTAATTTTCTGTAGAAATCTCATAAAATTCAATCTTTCCGCTTATTTTTTGAAAAAAACTACGCCTTTATCTCTCTTGGAATGTTACTTTATCGAAAGAAAAGATGATTTTCAGTCGTTTAAGCCAATAAAAATATTTTTGACAAATTTTCGACATACCCCCTGGAAATTTGCCAGTTTTAAATTTAGCAACCTCGTACCAGTCTTCAAAAAGCTTTAAAAATCGATATTTCGGCTTCAGATTTTTGTAGAAATAAAAGTGACCCCATTTTCGAACGCAGAATTTTCCCCTCTTTCCAATAAATTGTTTCAAATTCAAAAACAACTTTTTAGTTTCGTTTTTTTCAAAAAACGCCAAAAAAGGGCTGGAACGAGTTTTGAAAAATTTTCAAATTTTAATTTTTTTTGGAAAATCAACATTTATAATATCCATTGGTTTGGCAAAAAAACAATATATAAGCTAAATTAGCTAGTGGAGAATTTTGACCATATTTTGCCGCCGTGCATTCAAGATTCAAGCGAGCAATTCAAAACGAAGCAAAGAAATTAAGGTTAGTACGATGATATACTACAAACTTTATTGGAAGGCCTACCTAAAAAGATAAAAAAACATGTTAAACCAAACTCCAGACTTTAGAAGAAGCATACAACTGCGCTAGCAAAAAAATCACTTGATTTCTACAGCAGAAGAAGAAAAGTCTCGCGAAGTTGAAACTGATACCAGTCCTCAGCTCAGTACAAAATCTAGCGAAAGTAAAACAAGTAACCAGAAATAAATTACAAGAATGACAGTACTAATGAGATACAAAGTAAGCAAAGACTATCAAACTAGAATGGAGATAATCGTCACCAAGACCATTTCTCAGAATAAGCAAGGATCCTTTCGCCAAGATAGTTGCTACAACTGTGGAAAGTACGGACACTTTGCAGAGACTGCAGAAATGGAGGCCGAGATACAAACCCTCGACGATATCCTAAAGAAACGGACCAGGAAATGCACAATTTCAGAACCAAAGATGGCCAGTTCGAATTCTAACACAGTACACAGACAAGTGCATTTAGCTACCAGGGCAGCAACAAAGATCAACTCTCCAAGATTCCAGCCCTTCCAGCCCAACCAATTTCAACAGAACAAATGATCAATGATACGCGATAGACAAGAGGGAGCAGCAAGAAAAATCGTTCCAGAATTAACAACAGGAACAACCAGTTGCGATATCAAGACGACTTTACGGCTTTGGACCAACAACGAATATAACGAGTGCTATGACGTAAAATACCATGTCATACTATGGCCTAGAGCGGAGATGACCTGCAGTTTGATTTATGGCTGCAAAATTTAGATTCTTGATAGATACTGGCGCACTGTCTCAGTGTACAGTCAGTTATTTACAATGCATTATGAGAGACATAGTACCATTGTATTATTCACCACAAATAATTGAAACAGTTTAAGTCCCACGCACACACAAGAATTGTCGTTGATTGATTGAATTGAGGTTCAGTTCAACTAAGAAATAAAATGAATGAAAATTCCGAAGTTTCTAATTAACAAGATAAATAGCCTTGAATTATAAATGTATTTGACAAGTAGAGCCTAACTTACTTAACCTAAGGCCTGAAAGTCACTAGGAAAAAGAAACAAAGAAAAAGAAAAGGTGCAACAAGAAACAAGAAACCTACCAGCTGGCCAAGAATGTGTGCTGGAAATGTGAGCCAGTGAAATACAATTGAATTGAAGTAAAATTCTGATTATTTCATTTGTCATTTGAAGTCATATCGATGTTGACTCCTATTATCACTGTGAGAGTAGCGAGTGAGAAAGGGCTTTTTAAGATTTGAACAAAAAACTTTGACAAGATATAAAAACAATGAATATTACCTCTTGAGAATCAAATGAAATAAAAAATGCGTTGAAATAAAATTACTAATATGACTAAATCAAAATGATAATAACTGACAAGTGTTTGAAATAATTGATAACATAGATAAATGACTTAAACAGAGAACAAACAATGACGCATGACACGAGAATGCACAAGCGAAAAAACGCGAAAAAAAGCACTGGAAAAAAGAAGCTTGGACAAAAGACATGACAAAAACAAGACACTGAAATGAACTATAAAATTTTTTGCTTTTTAATAACAAAAATGTTGAATCACTTACACTCCCACAAAAAGCAAACATTACCATGTACGAAATCTTTTACGAATCAAATCAACAACAAAGCCATTTCACAAATCTTTCATCATATCAACATCGTACACGTGATGAATAACGACCAATATCGAAAGCTCGCTTGTTCTCGAAATACGTTTCATTTCGTTCGATATCGATGATGGCCTTAGTGCCACCTCACGACCAAATTCGAATCTTGACGATTCATAGGTGACATTTTGACAGACGATTTTTTTGGTGACAAGATGATATCGCAACGTTATTTTGTCTGATTAACCATTTTGCTGGTGCATGAGTTTTGACACATGGACGAGAGCAAAATTCAAACAGCATGAAGATGAATTGTTCTCCTTGATGATATTTGATGGGCGGTAATGATAGAATCCGTGGGGCAACGATTTTGTTTCGTCTCATAGTAAAGATCGCGTTATCAAGTCGAACATTGAAGCTCCCCAATGTTACAACACCACGGGCACGTGTAATTTGATTGCCAATAGATGTGATAACGTTTCCCACTGAAGGTTGAAGGAAGTGGTTGTAACGATTTGTCGTCGAAATGTTATGTCACGATTTTTCGTCTCTACTTTTCAAGCATGAGTGGCTTGAACTCAACAGTGCTTGTTTCATAGTTTAGATTGCTATCATGAAATCAAGTGCATTTCTTGCAGGCTTTGATGTTTGACTCCTTCTGCACAAGAAGTCGTTTCGGGTACCTGGTCACAGGAAACGATTGAAAGCAAAGATATGTGTCGTTCAAATGTCAAAACCTTGATTTTCACGTTGATGAGAGCACAGCAGAAGACAGCCAACCTTTTAACGTCTTTCGTTGTGTGTGGTGTACATTGAACGTCCAGATAGGTCGACTGTGTAGAAGAAGCTGGAGCTATGGAATTGCATCTGGAGATTGGACCCAGCCATGTCGATGGTCGTTTGCCAAAACTGCAACGTTGACCGAAAACTTTTGATGATAAGAATTCGACCTCAAGATGTAAACTTTCTGAGACATAGCGAAGGTGGGCTCTATCCAGCATGACGACTCTGGATGATTCCAATTGTGTCAGGATGATATATATGCAATTGGTGATTTCTGTCTATAACGGTAACAAGAGGCGAATAAATCTTTATGATTTGGTTAAACGTCCAACGATGGATACTTGCTATCGGCGTGTCCACGGTCCATTTCGTTGAGTCTGGTGATATTTTATATTTGATTTTGAAGGAATTGAATCTCTTGGATGTTCTGTAGAAATGTCTCAGCAGCTTTGATCGTCATCGTAATGGAATGGTTGATGTTCAGCATGTGAGTTGGAACGAGATTTATCTTCGAATTTGGTAGCGTGTAAATATACTAAAACGATTGCCATGATACGAATAACTGTAGAAAACTTGTGTTGTTTGGTTCAGAAGGTATTGAAGAATTTATACTTTCAATGTTTTTGAATATAAGATGTGATAACTTTAACGATGTATGTTTCCTTGTGATTCAACCATCTGTTTGTGGAGATCGTAACTTCGATGCTGATTGAATGGGAATGATGACTGGATCCTCATCACTGTCCTTGTCCATTGAAGCCAATGATGATTGGTCGATAGCCGGAATGTGGCTCTCTTCAGTGCCAAGGTCTGAGGTTTTGACTGTTGAACGTATACAATCTTTCTGCCAGAAAGAAGATTCTAAGACGCGACTTGAACCCACTTTTTCAAAGGTTTGTCGTATTGCTTATCCAGTACTTGCAATTTGGTATCGGTCAGCTTGATAAGAGAAGAATTTTCAATGATCGTTTACGATTCGCTTGTGTGAGGTTTACAGAGCGCAAATATTCTCCGAGGTAAGTAATCTTTTGGTACGACTTAGTTCTGGCGAAAATGAGTTGTCATGAAATTCCCCATGAGTCGAGGAAACAGCGTAAATTGCAGTGCAGAGAGTGATTGAGATGCATCCCCAAAATCTAGTTATTGACTTTTAATGAAGTGCATCTGGGGAATAACAGCACGTTTGAATTTGATTTGGAATCTCTTGCATCACTCGTATTGCTAGCCAGATTGGGCGAGTCGTCTGGAATTTATCATCCCAGTCGAGTTGTCGAGTTGAAAGTTCGTGGAGATCGAGCTGAGAGTAGAACAATGGTGCGTTCGTCCGGTAGCGAAGATTTCTGGCTTTAGAAGACGTGACGTTGTCATCGTTCTGGGATGATATGTGGTTCAGTTGATTTCTTCCCTCTACGTTTCTTTGAAATTCAATCGGATATATGAGAGCTCCTGGTTTGGGTGCCATATCTGCCTCCGACGCAATTGTGACACCATCATCTGTTAGCGTTCGGTGGACATAGGAAAACTATGCCTTTTAGCTTGAAATTACCATGACTCAGGACGATTCATTTCATCAGCTCTTGGTGTGCACTAGAATAGTTGATCACCTGTTATAAATCTCAATAGACGTCGTGTTGAGGGATTCGTCAACTTTGATCTTGAAGGATGTCGAGATCGACGAGGGGATTCGGCTTGAGTGCACTTGGACGAATGCCTAGACAAGTCTTTATATCTTTCTTTTGAGGCTTTGTGATCAATGATTTCCCAGAGGAACGTGGTAACACCATGGTTCGTGGAGTCTAATGGTTGTACACTTTCTAAGTCAGTATGAAAGCGAGGATGGATTGTCCAACGGATGAGTATTTCTGGAGTTTATGGACTTGTACCTTTGCCAGAATCGTTGATGCTAAAGCCGTGATGTTGGTGTGATCATCGAAAACGATTCTACAAGGAGTTGTGACGATGAAGCCTTCCATAACTCCAAGTAGATTTGATCTGTGTCCTTACATTGCTTGTTGTTGAGCATTAAGATTTCATGTAGTCCACAAAACCAAGATCTTGAGTTGCTTCAGATGAAATGATTTCGACTTACTGATGGAGAGTTGTTGAGTTTTCGAGTGTTGGTGATATATCTCAGGCGATCTCTTGTTTGGTGCCAATTGGTGAGAGGGTCTGCAACAAAGTGGTTGGCAGTGACATTTCGTATCAGGTCGATTTAACGGAAGAATAATGATGTTTGCTTTCTTCTTTGATGTGATTCCTCTGGGATGTTTGATTCTTAATCGTTGCATTTCTACTGATGCACCGATAGATATGTTAACCAGTTGATTCATTCTTCGAATGCTGATGGGATACGATGGGTAAGAAAATAATTGTTGACATCTGAATTCATTGATTCCATTGGTACCCTGATATGATTACTCATAATCAAGAAGTGTTTATTGAAAATGTTGCGATTCGTGAAAATCTCATGAGGTCCCAATAACCCACACCCCCTCTGGTTGTTGAAAATGATTCATAGATCGTCAGTGACGCAAGCTGATATACACTTTGGTGATAGCGTAATAGCTATACCAACCATAGTGGACATCTCCTCCGAACTTGAAGGTAAATGGAAGTGAGTGAACAATGATCGGATGAGTGTACTTTGAGCAATCGCGTGTAACATCAGTGAGTGGATATGTGGAAAGTTAGCGGTTATCGTATAAGTTATATGCCATTAATGATGCTAAATTGCCATCGTGCTGGGATTTTGACGTTGAAGGTTCCATGACTGCAATGATGTTTGAACAACTCCCGATGGAGTAACTTGGTGACATTTTTAGCTCTTGATCTGATTGAATGGCTGACGTTGCGATAAAGTCACACACCCTGTGTCATAGAAGATAGTGTATGGGGTGTTCTTGAGCTTTTTTAGCATGTAGATCCACCTGGTCGTTGATTTTTCACCAGATATGGCGTCGTTTGCGCGATTCATGTCATGAAATCTAAACGATTGTTTTTGGAAAATTCTGGCAGATTGGAGGCTGACACAGCGTGTTTGTAAGTTGATACAAATCTTTGTTGACTGTCCTCTGTGGTCGTTCAACAAGGACGGTTTTTGGTGGATACTTCTGTGGATAGGATTGGGCAGGTTAACGTGACATTCCTCTTTGTGCTTGGTGATGAGCATCGCACTGGAAAAGGCATGAAAACAGTATCTTGCTTCTAGTAAGAGAGTCTTCGCTGGAGTTAATTCTAAACTTCTGCAGTGTAGTCGAAGAATCCGGTGCCTCAGGACCAAGAGTGGAACATGTTCATAGTTCCGTCTTGCACCACGATAAAGCAAATGGGCTCAGATTGGGTAGAGGAAAAGAAGAAATCCTTACTCTGAGTCCCGTTGTTCCTGATGGTCTTGATTTGATCCAGTCTTGATGAATCTTGATTGTTTGGAGTTTTGTTATGATCTTGTGTCTTGATGCTGATTCACTTAGTTCTGGTGTTGGTTTCGCTCATTTCGAGGAAGGTGCAGTTTTGACAGTCTCCTCAGTTATGAATGACGTTTGATCTGTGTTAACATCTTGATAGCCTGGCATCACCAGCGGTTATAGGCTTGTTATTTCCACCACCGTAATCGTATTACGGTGGTGGAATCAACAAAGCCTATAACCTGCTTGGTGATGCCAGGCTATCAAGATGGTTAACACAGATATCAAACGTCATTCATACACCTGAGGAGACTTGGTCAAAACTGTGCACCTTCCTCGAAGATGAGCTGAAAATCCAACACCAGAAGCTGACAGTGAAATCAAGCATTCAAGACAACAAGATCGATAACAAACGTCCAAACAATCAAGATTCATCCAAACGAACTGGATCAAATCAAGACTCATCAAGGAACAACGGGACTCAGAGGTAAGGATTTTCTTCTTTTCCTTCCATACCTCAATCTGAGCCCATTTGCTTTATCTGTGGTGCAAAAGACGGAACTGATGAACATGTATCCACTCTTGGTCCTGGAGGCACCAGGATTCTTCAGTACTACACCTGCAAGAAGTTTGTAGAATTAACTCCAGCTGATAGACTCTCATTACTAAGAAGCAAAAGATACTGTTTTCAGTGCCTTTTTCCAGGTGCTGATGCTTCATCACCTAAGCACAAAGAAGGGAGATGTCAACGTGATAACACCTGCCCAAATCCTATCCACCAGAAGTATCCAACCAAAAAACACGTCCTTGTTTGCAACGACCACAAGGAGGATCAAGTCAACAAAGATTTGTTATCAACTTACAAACAACGCTGTGTCCGAAGCTCCAATCTGCCAGAATTTTCCAAAAACATCAGTTTATCATTTCATGTACATGAATCGTTCAAGACGACTCCAATATCTGGTGATAAAGAATCAACTGACCAGCGTGGTATCTACATGCTACAAACAATCTCAATTGACAACACCCCATACACTATCTTCTATGACACAGGGTGTAGTGACTTTATCGTCAAACGTTCAGCCATTCAATCACTTGATTCAAGAGCTAAAAAAATGTCATCCCAAGTTACGTCCATCGGCGGAGTTGGTCAAACATCATTGCAGTCATTTGGAACCTTCAACGTCAAAATCCCAATGCACGATGGCAATTTAGCATCATTCAATGGCATATAACTTGATACGATAACCGCTAACTTTCCACAGTATCCACTCACTGATGTTTACACGGAGATTGCTCAAAGCTACCACTCATCCGATCATTGTTCAACTCAACTTCCATCTGTACCTTCAAGTATCGGAGGAGATGTCCACTTCATGGTTGGTATTAGCTATTTACGATATCACCCAAAAGTCGTATATCAGCTTGCGTCAGGACTGACGATCTATGAATCAGTTTTCAACAACCAAGATGGTGGTCGTGGGGTTATTGGAGGACCTCATGAGATTTTCACGAAAATTCATCAAACATTCTTCAATCAAACCAACTTCCTTGGATTATTGAGTAATCAATTATCATTGTACCAAACTGGAATTCAAGTGAATTCAGATGTCAACAAGTTATTTTCTTACCCATCGTATCCCATCAAGCAATTCGAAGAGATAGAATCAACTGGTTCAACCATATCTTATCGGTGCATCAAGTGCAGAGAATGCAACGATTGTAAGAATTCAAACATCCCAGAGGAAATCAGCATCAAAGAAGAATATGAGCAGAACATCATTGATTCTTCCGTTAAAATCGACCCTGATACGAAAATTGTCACTGCAACTCTACCCTTTGTTGCAGACCCTCTCACCAAGTTGGCACCAAACAAGAGCATCGCCCTGAAGATATATCACCAACAGCTTCGAAAACTCAACAACTCTCCATCAGATAAAGTCGAAATCATTTCATCTGAAGCAAAACTTCAAGATCTTGGTTTTGTGGACTACATTGAAAATCTTAATGCTCAACAACAATCAATGCTCAAGGACACATCGATCCATAACTTCGTACCTTGGAGAGTCGTATGGAAGGCTTCATCTGTCACAACTCCTTGTAGAATCGTTTTCGATGGATCACACCCAACATCAACTGGCTTTAGCATCAACGATTTACTGGCTAAAGGTTACAATAGTCTCAATAAACTCCAGGAAATACTCATCCGTTGGACAATCCATCCCATCGGCTTTCATACTGACATTAGAAAAGTGTACAACACCATTAGACTCCACGAATCCCATTGGTGTTACCAACGTTACCTCTGGGAAGAATCACTTGACTCAACCAAAGCTCCAAAAGAAAAGATCATAAAGACTTTGATCTATGGCATTCGTCCAAGTGGCAATCAAGCCGAATACGCCCTTCGTTCGATCTCGACATCCTTCAAAGATCAAAGTTGACGAAATCCTTCAACACGACGTCTATGTTGATGATTGTATAACAGGTGCATCAACTATTCTAGATGCACACCAAAGAGCTGATGAAATTGAATTCGTCCTGAGTCATGGTAATTTCAAGCTAAAAGGAATCACGTTTTCCGGATCTGATCCACCAGAACAGCTAACAGATGATGGTGTCACAATTGGCGTCGGAGGCATGATATGGCACCCCAAAACCGAGGAGCTCTCAATCAATATATCCGAATTGAATTTTTCAAAGAAACGTAGAGGGAAGAAATCAACTGAAACCATCAATATCATCCCAGAACGATTGACAAGACGTCACTGTGCTTCTAAAGTCGCAGAAATCTTCGACCTTACCGGACGAATCGCACCAATTGTTGCTACTCTCAAGCTCGATCTCCACGAACTTTCAACTCGACAACTCGACTGGGATGATAAGATTCCAGACGAACTTCGCCCAATCTGGCTAGATCATTACGAGATGATGCAAGAGATTCCAAATATCAAATTCAAACGTGCTGTTATTCCCTCAGATGCAACTTCATTAAAAGTCAATAACGTAGATTTTGGGGATGCATCTCAATCACTCATCTGCACTGCAATTTACGCTCGTTTTCCTCGACCTCATGGGGAATTTTCATGACAACTCATTTTCGCCAGAACTAAAGTCGTACCAAAAGATTACACTCTACCTCGGGCAGAATTATTTGCTGCTCTTGTAAACACTCACACAAGCGAAATCGTTAAACGATCATTGAAAAGTCTTCATGATTCATCTATCAAGCTGACCGATAGCCAAATTGCAATGTACTGGATAAGCAATGACGACAAACCTTTGAAAAAGTGGGTTCGAAGTCGCGTCTTAGAAATCCTTCGTTTCTCGGACAAGAAAGATTGGTACTACGTTCCAACAGATCAAAACCTTGCAGACCTTGGCACCTGAAGAGAAGCCACATTCCAGGATATCGACCAATCATCTAATTGGATCAATGGACAGTGGATCAATGGACAGTGGATGAGGCAATCACAGTCATCATTTCCCATTCAATCAGCATCTGAAGTTACGATCTCCAACAAACAGATGGTTGAAATCAACAAGGAACATACTATCGTTCAAAGTTATCACATCTTATCATTCAAAGAAACATCTGAAAGGTATAAATTCTCTCAATACCTTCTGAACCCAAATCAACACAAGTTTTCTACAGTTATTCGTATCATGGCAATCGTCTTCAAGTATATTTACACTCTACTCAAACGTACGAAAGATAAATCTCGTTCCCAACTCACCATGATGAAACAATCAACCATTCTCATTAACGATGACGAGATCAAAGCTGCTGAGACATTTCTACAGGAAAGCATCACAAGAGATAATTCAATTCCTTCCAAAATCAAAATATGAAAATATCACCAGACTCAACGACAATGGAATCTTGGTGTACACTGGTCGAATCCTCGCCGATGATCAAGTATCCATAGTTGGACGTTTAACCAAATCAATGAAAGATTTATCTTCGACATCCTTTTGTGTACCAGTTATAGACAGAAGATCACCAATTGCATATAGTATCATCCTCGACACACATTGGAATCATCCAGAAGTCAGTCATGCTGGGATAGAGTCCACACTTCGCTATGTCCTCAAGAAAGTTTACATCCTTGAAGGTCGAATTCTTATCAAATCCATCAAAAGTTCGTGTCAACGTTGCAAGTTTTTGGCCAAACGAACCATCGACATGGCTATGGGTCCAATCTCCAGATGCAATATCACCATAGCTCCAGCATTCTTCTACACCCAAGTCGACCTATCTGGACCGTTCCAATGCTACACACCACATCACAAACGAAAGACAGTTAAAATATGGTTGGCTGTCTTCTGCTGTTGCTCTACATCAACTGTGAAAATCAAGGTTTTGGACGATTATGGAACGACATCATTCATCTTTGCTTTCAATCGCTTCTCCTGTGACCACGGTTACCCGAAACGACTTCTTTGTGACGAAGGAGGTCAACTCATCAAAGCCTGCAAAGAAATGCGACTTGATTTCATTGATATCAAATCTAAACTGATGAAACAAGCACGTGTTGAGTTCAAGGCCACTCAATGCATGGAAAAGTAGAACGAAAAATTCGTGAAATCAACAGTTCGATCGAAAAATCTGTTCACAACCAACGTCCTTCAATCCTTCAGTGGGAAACGTTATCATCATCTATTGGCAATCAAATTAACAACTTGCCCTTGGCTGTTGGTAACATTGTGGGAGACTTCGAATGTCTCGACTTGATAACGCCGAATCGTTTACTATTGAGACGAAACAATAATCGTTGCCCCACTGGCATTCTATCATCTACCGACCCATCAAATATCATCAAGGAGAACCAATTCATCTTCAATGCCTGGTTTGAAGTTTTGCTTCTCGTCCATGTGTCAAAACTCATGCACCAGCAAAAATGGTTTACATCAGACAAAATCAACGTTGGCGATATCATCTTGTTCACCAAAAACGAATCAGTTCTGTCAAAATCGTACACCTATGGAATCGTCAAGAGTCTCGAATTTGGTCGTGATGGGGTGGCACGTAAGGCCATCATTCGATATCGTAACGAAAATGAAAACGTATTTCGAGAAACAAAGCGAGCTGTTCGATCATTGGTCGTTATTCATCACGTGGACGATTGTGATATGATGAAAGAGTTGGGTGAAATGGCTTTGTATGTTGATTTGATTCGTAAAAGAATTCGTAAATTATGGTAAATGTTTGCTTTTTTGGTGGGAGTGTAATGTGATTCAACAAATTTTTAGTTTATTTAAAAAAGCAAAAAATATTTTATAGTTCAATTTTCAGTGTCTTGTTTTTGTCAGTGTCTTTTTGTCCCAAGCGTTCTTTGTTTTCCCAGTGCTTTCTTTTTCAGCGTTTTTTCTCTCTTGTGCATTCTCGTGTTTCATGCGTCATTTGTTTTGTTCTATGTTTTAAAGTCATTTATCTATGTTATCAATTATTTCAAACACTTTGTCAGTTATTATCATTTTGTTATTTAGTCATTATCTAGTAATTAATTATTTCACACGCATTTTATTTAATTATCATTTGATTTCTCAAGAGTGTTATATATTCATTGTTTTTATATCTTGTCAAACTAGTTTTTTGTATCAAATCTATTAAAAAAGGCCAACTTTTTCTCACTCGCTACTCAGTCACAAGTTGACTATAAGAGAGTCAACATCGATATGACTTCAAATGACAAATGACAATAATCAGAATTTTTACTTCAATTTCAACTTTGTATTTTCACTGGCTCACATTTCCAGCACACATTCTTGGCCAGCTGGTAGGTTTTTCTTGTTTCTTGTTTGCACCTTTTCTGTTTTCTTTGTTTCTTTTTGCATAGTGACTGTTCAGGCCTTAGGTTAAGTTAAGTTAGGCTCTACTTGTCAAATACATTTATAATTCAAGGCTCAATTTATCTTGTTAATTAGAAACTTCGGAATTTTCATTCATTTTATTTCTTAGTTTGAACTTGAACCTCAATATCAATTCAATCAACGTTACAAATTCTTGTCTGTGTGTGTGCGTGGACTTAAACTGTTTCAATTATTTGTGGTGAATAATACAATGGTACTATGTCTCTCCATAATGCATTGTAAATAACTGACTGTACAACTGAGACAGATGCGCCAGTATCTATCAAGAATCTAAATTTTGCAGCCATAAATCCAAACTGCAGCTGTCATCTCGTCATCTAGGCCAGTAGTATGACATGAGTATTTTACGTCATAGCACTCGTTATATTCGTTGTTTGGGTCCAAAGCCACGTCAAAGTCGTCTTGATATCGCAACTGGTTGTTCCTGTTGTTAATTCTGGAACGATGTTTTCTTGCTGCCTCCCTACTTTGTCTATCGCGTATCATATTGATCGATTGATTTCTGTTGAAATTGGTTGGTGCTGGAAGGGCTGGAAATCTTGGAGTAGTTGATCTTTGTTGCTGCCCTGGTAGTCTAAACTGCACTTGTCTGTGTACTGGTGTTAGAATTCGAACTGGCCATCTTTGGTTCTGAAATTGTGCATTTCCTGGTCCGTTTCTGTTAGGATATCGTCGAGGGTTTGTATCTCGGCCTCCATTTCTGCAGTCTCGTGCAAAGTGTCCGTACTTTCCACAGTTGTAGCAACTATCTTGGCGAAAGGATCCTTGCTTATTCTGAGAAATTGGTCTTTGGTGACGATTATCTCCTGATTCTAGTTTTGATAGTCTTTGCTTAACTCTTTGTATCTCATTAGTACTGTCATTCTTTGTAAAATTTATTTTCTGGTTACTTGTTTTACTTTCCGCTAGATTCTTTGCTAATGAGCTGAGGACTGGTATCAGTTTATCAACTTCGCGAGACTTTTCTTCTTCTGATGTAGAAATCAAGGCTGATTTTTTTTGCTAGCGCAGCTGTGTATGCTTCTTCTAAAGTCTCTGGAGTTTGGGTTATAACATGTTTTTTTATCTTTTTAGGTAGGCCTTCCATAAAGTTTTGTAGTATATCATCGTCACTAACCTTAAGTTTCTTTGCTTCGTTTTGAATTGCTCGCTTGAATTCTTGAATGCACGGCGGCAAAATATGGTCAAAATTCTCCCACTAGCCTTAATTTAGCTTATATATTGTTTTTATGTTGCCAAACCAATGGATATTCATAAATGTTATGATTTTCCAAAAAAAATTCAAAATTTGAAAATTTTCAAAACTCGTTTCCAGTCCCTTTTTTGGCAGTTTTTTGAAAAAAACGAAACTAAAAAGTTGTTTTTGAATTTTGAAACCAATTTTATTGGAAAGAGGGGAAAATTCTGCGTTCGAAAATGGGGTCACTTTTATTTCTACAAAAATCTGAAGCCGAAATATCGAGTTTTAAAGCTTTTTGGAGACTGGGACGAGGTTGCTAAATTTAAAACTGGCAAATTTCCAGGGGGTTATGTCGAAAATTTGTCAAAAATATTTTTATTGGCTTAAACGACTGAAAATCATCTTTTCTTTCGATAAAGTAACATTCCAAGAGAGTTAAAGGCGTAGTTTTTTTCAAAAAATAAGCGGAAAGATTGAATTTTATGAGAGTTTCTACAGAAAATTAAAGTTTAAAAGTTATTTTACTCAAAACTTTAGTTTTAGAAATTCCACACCCTATTTAAACACCCTCTTAGAGTTGTCGTAAAATCACCAAATTTGGTAGGGAGACTCCCTATGAGAAAATAAAACAATTTTGAGCTTTAGAATTTTTTTTATTCCGATTTCCCGATTTTTAATACCGGAAAAACCCGATTTTGACCCCCGTCTTTTTAAAGAATGTTGCCTAGCAACAAGATAAAGGCCTAAAATGAAAAAGTCTCAAGCCCAAAAATTTTGCTTTTGTTTAACCTTACTTCATGCCAAATTTCAAGTCTGTAGCTTATCGGGAACATACTGTTTAAATACCCCCCTAAGCATTTCCAAGCCAAATTGCCTAATCGATCGTTGGTTTTTACCTTATATGGGCATAACTAAAAATTCAATTTCTCGACTTTTGAATTGGTCTATATAAAAAGTGACCCCATTTTCGAACACTACTCATCAAGAGCTATCGGATGAAGGTATTACTTTTACGCTATTTCGAAGTTTTTTTTCCTTCAAAATTTTGATGACGTCATTTTTCGGTCACGTGAAAATTTTTTTTTCAAAAAATTTTTCAAATTTTTTTGGAAAACTGTTTCAAAGGTTGATATGGTAAAAGAAATGTTGTGTAGTCTATATAACAATCAAAAAACACCCTTGTTCAACAAGGTTGCTCAGCAAGTGGGAGAAAAACAGCCAAAAATGACCACCGTGATGGTTTTCGCTGTCTTTCTTTTTACGTCGAGTGAGTTGCTGTCTCTTATAGAATTTGTGATTGACTGGATTGTATTCTGTAGTAAATCTATATTTAAATGTGTTAAAGTCGCCCCTTACTTCTACCTCTAGTCCATTGTAGAATCTTAACGGTTCCTGGCCTAAGAAGCTTGAAAAAAGTACTGATTTCTGACCATAAGCAACCCCATTGAAGTCACAATACTTGTCAAACTGATTTAAAAAATCATTTATATCATAACTTTCCTCGCCTTTAAATTCCTTGGGCTCTTTTAATCTTACTTTTCGATTATCCTTTAAGAGTGTTTCCATTATCGTGTCTGTTGCCTGTCTGTCTGCGGCTAGTCTGGTAAGTAACTTCTTCTATTACGGGTGTTGACTCTCTGGCCGGGTTCGTAAACTTTGCAAAACTGCCTTCTAGATTCTTACTGTGAATTGGACACGCTTTACTTTTTCCCCGGGTATAAGGGTGCGTACAATTTCAGCGCGAATCGCACACAAATTAAAAGTCAGAGAAATTGATGTTAATCAAGGGGTTTGAAAGGTAATCAAGTGCTAATAAAAATATTTTTTCTTGTAACTTCTGTATTGAGTTTAGAGCGGCGAATAGGGCAAGCCCAAAACGGTCTTACAGGTATTGTTTCGTATTGTATGTATCTGTCTATCAAACAGGCTTTGAAATTCGTCCTAAGCAGCACACTTCTGTAAAATCAGTAAAACATTTTCGAGTACAATTAGAACAAGGAAACCGATTCATTTGGTTGGAATAGAGACTCACTAATTTAAATTAAAAAGAAATCCTATAGTAACTGATTATACGACTACTATATTATCATCGGGCGCCATATGTTATTACGCCGATTCTGGATTTGAATCTGCGACTCCGGAAAGTTAGGTTTCTAAGAATAGTAGTCAGTACACGTGAGTTATCATAAGATATTCTTTATATTTTTCAAGATAATAATAATTGTCGCTTACGAACAAACCAGAGTCACTTGCGAATTGTCTAATTCCAATTAAGGTACAGAGTCCAATATATTAATTATTACCAATTCTGATAAATCCCAGTTATTAACAGTTCAATGTTTCTTTAAATCTTAGTTCAACTACTCCAGTAATGTTAAAAGCTTTACTCTTGCACCGACCCAACAACGAACGTTCATTGTCCTAGCACTTAGCTGTTATAAGGAAACGCCTTACGCTTCCTTGTAGTAAGTCGGGATCTGAGTTTATCAATAATGTAATGGTTTATCGTGGTTGATTTAAGTCTTCTGAATTTGTCGATTGATGTAGAATTTGACGTTATTCATTATTAATGTGAGGTGCTTTTAGATTAGGATGTTTGTTCAGTTCTGACGTATATGCTCTAACTGGCGTGCACTTAGAGGTGTTTTCGAAGCTTGTCTTTTGGTGTTGACTTCGAGTGATTGGTGTTTAGCCACAAATTGTGAATATGTGGTTTTGGCCATGCTGGTATTTGCGTCATAAATTTAGTTGTTTATTTAGGAAGAGTAAGAGTTTCAGTCACGAATTATAGGTTTGATCGTTCTGTAAGTATCTGAAATTTAGCTCATTATCAATACCATTGAGTCTAAGAGGTTTATCTACCAGGTCTGGGAACTAATCTTGTTTGTGACGTGGCTATCCCCGGATTCCATGATGACGTCCAGTTCTTGCATCACCAGAATTGACATCAACAAAAAAAAAAACTCACAGGGAAACTGAAACCCTGGAACGCATGTGTGCTTTACTGTATTTCATAGGGAAAACACCACAAAGATCGGGTGCGGGGATATAAACCCCTTTCTCACCAGAAAAAAAAACTATACAGAACAAAAGAAAGAATGCATAATCTCGCAAACGGAGATTTAGCTGTGGAACTCCGTGGATACTCTACCAGACAGTCAAACTAAATCTCGAAGCACAGTTAGCCGGAAGGAGTACAATTAAAAAAAGATAGGGACTGTACGAATTCTCAATAATTCAATCGAATGAATTTTATATTTACATGAAATCGATCACTAGCGTATACTGGTTATACTAAATTCTCAACAATCCTAATATTCAATAGCTCTAGTTAACCGATCCTTAACATAATTGTTTTAAAAAGTCGGTAACACAATAATATTTCAGAGATCGATGTTATGTAAGTTTAGCTCCAGATCTAAATCAGTAACAAGTCTTATTTTTCAGTAAGCAACAGGTCGTAAGTCTCCATCTATCCAGCCTTTTCCGACTCCCTATTGATTTTTCTGATTTCGATATTTATAGTTTTTAGTTCTGTGTGTATTTAGAGAACTGCATTTAGAGCCTGGGATCAATAGTTACGTTGTTTTAAATTATCCGCGTCTATTTATGTGGTCGGGGTTGCTTCCTCCTTGATCCCAGCTCATAAATCTCTCAGTGTTTTGCGTGAATTGAATCAGTTTCTTGTTTTTTTCTCGATTATCTCAGTGCATCAGTGGTTTGTAAACATACCTTTACCGTCCTTTTTCTTCAATGATCTTCATGCGTAAATCTATTCCATATAGAGAAGGTCTTTTCATGGTCTTTTCCTGCGTCAGCACGTTGAACGTGAATGGATAATGCAGATTGTTTGTTTTGGGATGAGAATGATGTTTTCCCAATGCATTTCTAAGTCAAAAGTGACTTCCTCTTCACTAAAATATTTATTTCAAGTAAAAAACGATTAGGATGATGGGGTGGTGGTACAGTTTCTATCGAACATTTACATACCTTCGTCATTTTTGGTTGCACCACAGATTGATCTCACAGGCAGGGTTACGTTAGTCTGAGGGTCGTTAGATATCTTTTCGTCCAAAATGTTGTTTCCGATTTCCAACTGCACGTGTTATTTTGGCACAGAAGATTCCATATAGCTTAATCGGCGACTTTTTGGCGGCATTTAGAGAAATTGTCTTCGGTGATAAATGTGATAAATCTGATATTTTGAATTCTGCTTTCAGTAAGTGTTCTAGGCAACAGATGTTGCATTGAGCTCCAGTGTCTGCAACGGTTGCAGAGTCAACGGATGTATAATTCTTTTTATGAGTGTAAGACAGAGGTTGACTCGGGTGGAATGACATACGCATGTTAACTAGCACAACATGAATAACGGCTAAATGCTTCAATGTAAGTGTTTCGCCAAGGGCATAAGTAGTATATTTAGGTCTAGCTCTTAGTAAAATATTCCCAGAATATGTTCCTGTGTGCACTAAAAAAATTATTTCCATAAGCTAGTTTAGTTAGTGAGGTAGGTGGAATCGTGTGGTGTAGAAATAATTTCTTTGTCATGCAGCTTTGTGGAAAAATCAAGCCTGCATAAAGATCTGACAAGATTACTCATTGTTTTTATAAACTTAGGGCAAATATTTGTGAGCCTCATTATGCTTAGCAAAATTGAATTTTTGAGCCTCAAATATACTCATACTATGCTTATGTAATGGCATATCTTACACATTATCTATACAGATTTTTAAATTGGGTGTCAATCGAACGAATCGAACGCCAACTCGATTGGACACAATCGAACAATTGTAATTCGATTGTCAAACGCAATCAATTGTAATTGAATATTACCAAGGGTTTGTCGTTCAACTGCTTCAATTACGTCTGACTGTATTCAATTATTCGATTGCATTCCATTCATCATCATCATCATTGCACGACCGCAGTCGAGACAATGGGATTCCACCGCTGGTGTCAGGAGTCGCGGTTTGCGCATAGCAGTGCCCAGGTCGCTAAGATCAAGCCTGTATCCTGCTCACCACATCCGGGAAGGTAGTTTTCTCGATCTCTGAGCCACACGTTTAGGTTTCCAAAGCAATAGGGAGGAAATAACCAGAGAGGCACGAAAACAATGACAGCAAATGAACGCGCTTGGCTTTAAGGAGGAGAGAGAGGGTTCAAGGAAAGTATATGTGCGTTTTGTTGGATGGTCACGCCAAGAGAGATT
>NW_027104297.1:2858900-2870080 GCF_902728285.1 Clytia hemisphaerica | reverse complement strand
TAATTTCCGAAATATATATGGCTGTTTATCAAGAGTTATTATTTGATTTGATTCTTATTAAGTAGGTGCTTATAAGAAAAATAAATGAGCTCATATTATGCGCCGTATCTTGTTTACTTTGTAAGAAGTAATCACCGAAGGGTGTATCACCGTCTATCAAGATTTATTGATTTGATGCTTATAAAGTAGATGCTTATAAGAAAAATAAAAATGCTCATGTTATGTGTCATCCATTGTTTACTTTGTAAGAACTAAAACGTAAAAATCAATACAAGTCGCAACAAAATAGATAAAACGATAGGTGCATGGGAGCATTTTTTAACCGCTCAGAATCGAAAGAAACAACATCATCAACATCATGAACATGAATGTTTTTCTGGCGAACAAGCCCACCACGTGAAGCAACAATAGCCCTACCGGGCAAAAAGATAATAAAATGCTAAAACAGACCGTTGTAAAATGTAAAAAGTTTAAAATGCCGTTGTAAAATGTAAAAAGTTTTAATCTTCCGGAGGGACTGATTTAAAGCTATTAAAATGAAATTTGTTGCTATGGCGAAATTTAGATATTAATTCAGTTCTTTTGTTATAATCAATTTTAAGTTCGAAGTTATAATATGGTACTTTTCAGTCAAGCATAAATTACAATTCATTTATCAAAATATATAGCTAATCACAAACAAGGTGGAATGATTTTAAGCATTGTTTTAACAGGCGTTGCCCATTGTACTTTTGTTTTATGCTTTGAAATATATATTATTTTTTTCAAAACAATCTCTGAATGAGTAATCATTTTCAATAAAGAGATGCGTACTGGAAAGTTTTTTGTTAAATGAGTATGAGGTTGCATGGTGGCATGGTTGCTAAATGATTTCTAGCGTGTGAGATTGAAAGACTCCTGTGGCTTCACGAATATATACAGTATGTGGCCCCCAAAACGGCGATCAGATTTGAAATTTCTCTCAAATCTAGAGGAAAAGAGATTTTACAAAAATTTTTGCTGCATGAAAACCTTTAACATCTCTACTTTATTTTCTGGAAGTTCTTTTTCAAAATTTTCAATTTCAACAATATTTTTCAATCGCTTAAAGATACGTAGCTTTTTTCTAATGGCCCCCAAAACGGAGGTTCGAAATTTTGGCGATTTCTCAAGATATCTTTAAGATATGAACCCAAAATTTTGACCATAGTTTTGAAATATGATTTAGAGGGTTTTGGGCACAAATTTATTTGATAAAATTTTTACAGTATACCCCTGGTTGTCAAAATGCAGGTTTGGGGCCCCCAAAACGGAGGTGTAGTTAAAATCAAATTATTAAGCCCAGTTGTAATAGGGGGGAAAACTATGAACATATTTGTGTTTTTCCTTAAATTTACGACCCGATGGATGTAAAATTTATGATTTTTATGAAATATTTCAAGAATTTCGATATTGCAAAGTCCAAACTGAAAATTTAGAAATTTTCAAAATGACAATTTTGATTTAACAACGTCTTGATGAAGTTTTTGAAAACAAATCTCTTTTGAAAATAGTTCCAATAAGCTGTGAAAATTTTAGAAAAAAAGCATAACTGAAACTGAAAATATTAAGCTTTAAAGATATTTTTCTCCTATATTTTGCAAAAAAATGACAGAATTTGCCGTTTTTGCTGATTCATTTTTATATATGATGTTAATTTTTTGTTATAAACTACTAACTCAAGGTGATAGGAATAGAATTCCAAGACTTTTTGCTTTTTCTCATATTTAGAATTTTCGGTTTTGTCAATGCTGATTCTAGGGCTACAAAATACTGGTTGACCTTCAAGATGCTATATCTTTTACCCAGCCTCTAAAGTCACAGATGTATTTGCATTTTCTGAACGGCATTAGGTGTAGAAAGTTTCCTATATCCCGTTTTCATAACTTTTATTTTCAATATCCAAGGAGCTAGAGTGAGTTATATGCAATTTTTGTCTAATTTTGGTGTTAAAATATTTCCTTTAGACGCAAATATGTTATTTTGAATCTGTCTCAAACCAGCAAAAACATGCTCATTTTTTAGTATAACCATCATTCTTTCAAAATAAACAAAAATCGTTTAATTCTGATAAATCTACAAGTCAGAATCTTAATTTTAATGAAAACCTCCGTTTTGGGGGCCGCCTCCGTTTTGGGGGCCATATACTGTATTAGAAAGTATTTCTTTTGTATGTCCGTTTATTTTTTGTTTATTGTCGAGTTTACTTATTTAATATTCCAATGGTAAATTGGCGGCCGCCCAGGCTAAAGCTCAAAGGAGGGAGCCATTTTCCCATCGGAGATGATTGATAGTCGGTCTTTGATGTGCCGTACCCCCAGTCGCGTTCAACTGCCCTTGCGCGTAAAGTTAAGAATTTTTCGGTTGGACCACAATCAAGGTCATAATAAATTGAGAATTTTGGTTATTTTAACGTTTTTCAAGATTTAAAGTTCCGGCGAGAAAGTCGATTTTCGGCTATCTCTTTAATTTAATCGAAAATTTCAATTTGGGAGGGGTTGTCAGACTTCCAGGCTATATTCTGAGTCTTATTGGACTATTTTCGAACTTTTGGATCCTCAGATTCTTAGGTCCTAAGTGTTAAGTCTCATGTTAAAACTCAGAGTTAAAGCTCTACCTTTCCAACCTACTTTAGAGCACTTACAAATCGGTTGTGGTTCAAAAACTTCCCGGTGGATTTCCCTTTTTTCTCAAATATTTTCAGCTTGCTTGAGATTTGGTTGAAGATAGTGCCTAACTGGATTTTGCCGAATCATTCTATTTATTTCTATTTCTATTTTTAGTAACAGAGAGGTCAAATCCCGGCTTTTTTAGGGTGTTTCCGCTAGAAAAATGACTTACGCATATCAAGAATAAAAACAATAAAAAAAAACAAAAGGCTTCGAGACCGGGGTTTCTTTTTGTAAATGCTTCTTTGTCACGAAATCTTCAAAATAGTGGTTTTTCATCAATTCTTCATCTGGATTTTGCTTAAAGAAGAAGTCATAACTTTTGACACATCTTTTAGAAAGATTGTTCCGCAAAATAAAGTTCAATTCTTTGCGGGTCGAAAAAGTCGAAACAAAAAGTTAATATCCTGAAATTTGCAGCTTTTAAAGAAGGGGAGACTGTACACATAGGTAACGTCTTTTTCTAAAGTTCATAACGTCATTTTTGCAATTATTCTTAATCACTCTCAACGGGTTTGATTAAAAAGCAATTTATAAAGGCAATTCTTTGTTAAAAGTGTTAAAGAATCTAAAACATAACTTTTATGCTCAGATACTAAAATCAAATTTCTGACTATGGTCAGAGCCCTTAATTCCGCAGCTTTTATAGCTGTGAATGGAATGTCGTTAGTTCTAATTCTGGTAACAGATATTGGTCTGTATGTATCTCACTTCATTTGTATGTTTGTTGCCTTGTTAGTTTGCGCATAGTATAAAAAAGCCGCAGCTGGAATGATAACATCTGAATTTCTGTGGTTTTATCTCTGTCGTATTTGATGACTATTTGTTGATCAAGAAATCAGTAATGTAGCATTTTTAATGGTAAGTTTTATTGGTTTGTCATTAATACTTACTTCTCAGTGCGTTTTAGATATTAATGATATGCCCTTGATAATACACTTGTATTATAAAATCATTGTAAAGGAAAAATCAACACTAAGAAATTTAAACAAGCACAAAAGGCTGGGCTGAAAGACATAGTGTCCTTCAGGGTCTCTTCCCCCCCATGCCTAGAAGAAAATTTCCCTCTACCTCAGTTTCCCCACCCGCCTCCAAATTTTTCTTCCCCAACCTCAAGCATAAATAAAAAGCTGTAATTTGAATGAACTAACGCTTATTGTTTTTCCCTAAGGTAGTTTCTAATCAGAATAATGGAAAGGAGGTTTTTTTTAAATAATATTAATAAAACGAAGCATTATGCTATATCATCTCATAAAACCAGATGTTTTTCAATTTTGAATTGATTTTGGTAAGTCCCCCCCCATGCCTAAGAAAATTTTCCATTCCCCTCGTTTCCACCCTGGCTTCAAAAAAAATTCTTTCCCCCCTATACGTCCTTTTGACCTCAAAACCCACCCCCCCCCTGAATCCAGGGGGGAGGACACGATGACTAAAATTAATGAGGTGCCTCGAAATGCCTTCACAATATTTCAGTGAAGTCTTTTTAGAAATCAATGAAAAAATACGTCAAGATAATACTGCGAAAATTTCAATATAATTCTTATAATTTCAATTTTGAGGAAAAACTATCGTTCCCATAAATACCCCTAAAATATGTCCGAAATTAGTTCAATTGTTCTATTGGGTACAGACTTGAAGATATCTAGCACCAAAAAACTTTTTGTAAAGGAAAATTAAGAGAAAATTTCAAAAACTATCTACCAATAATAAACTGAGCATCTTGATGCTCTTATAAAGCTCGGAGACAGAGATGGAACAGCATCAATTAACTGACTGAAAAGACAATGCGGTACATATTCCAGCCGCGGCTTTCTTATACCAATGGTTTGCGGTGGTCTATACAATTCCGCTCGTTTCAGTATTTGCGTAGTTTTAATGGTCGATCGTTATGAGAAATTGGTCTTGGTCTGTATGTATCTCATTTGTATGTTTGTTGCCTTGTTAGTTTGCGGTGGTTTAGTCAAACCACTTTCTGATGGGATGGCCAGCTTGCTTTAAGCTCAAGCTGACAATATTGAAGAACATCTATCACCATCAATATAATTATTCCCAAGTCAATTGAGAATAATTTGTTTATTATGAACTAATGTTTTTAGTGTAGAAGCTGGGTATAAAAGATCATCAGTAATCAAACAAAATTGTTCACTCACAACTTTGAAGAAGCAAGCGAGAAGAGAACGTTGAACAGAATGGAAAAGGTTTGAACAAGCTTAATTATATCTTACAAAAACTTAGATCAGAGACTAACACTGAACAGACACTTATATTGATCTACTTTTAAGTAATTCGTAACATTTAGAACTCGAGATTAGGAAGCATATTGTTTGTTGATTTAGAAGCAATGCTGTTTGTTGTTGTATAAAATGTTCTATTTAAAAACGATTTTTATTCAAACAGCGTTTGATTTCGGTTTTATTTTCAGACGAGGTTGTTATTCCTTATCTTTGCGCTATGTATCGTATCTACGTTATGCTCACGTGGCTGTCCAAGCACTTGGTTCTGCTGTCTTGCCCGTCCGGAGACAATGAAAGGAACATGTTATGCAACAGGTTATGTACCAGGAGGAAATAAAGTCATCCTGGAACCGATTGAAGCTCCTCAAGCTGTATTGCAAGGTATACTACACACTTTATAAAAAAAATTTTGTTTTCCATTTCACAACGGATTTTTTTAAAACTACTTTCTATTCATAAAAAAATAATTCAATGTCTCGAGGGATATTATCTCCATGGTAATTTTTTGAATACGAGGCAAGTGATTTTCGTGATGTAGATTTATGGAAAGGTCTATTTATAGATTGATCAAACTTTTGATAATTTTGAAGAGATTTTTTACATATTTTCTCAATTTTAGATCACTCGATTGGGATTGTGGCCAATAAGCTTGGTTATGTACTTGACACAGGCGGCGCTATGGCTGATATCGTGGCATTAACCGAAAAATTCGAGCCGTGGGGAAAATTTTTGGCTGGTGGTCTTGGCGTCTGGGGGTCGATAATCGGCGTGGTCGCCAATATTGGGACCCCAACTCCAGATGATATCATAGCCGCATGTAATGAAGCTTTAAGCGAGTTAACAGATGAAGTCAATCAACAATTCGATAATATGCAAGCTTATGTTGACCAAGCCATCCTTCAAGCAGATAAAGAGTTGATGAATCTTGATTATCGCCAATATCATAATTACTTTACAGATTGTGTCAATGAGGTACATTCATTAATATTCAAATTCAACATAATGCATTTTTAGTTTTTTAGAAGATACAATCGAATAAGCACACTTTTTATTTAGCATTTGGGCGTCTCAACACAGGGAACTTTTGCCTTTTACTTCTCACTACGCCAATAAAATCTATAGCAAGAAGCTGCAAATTTTCTTATATAAACTCGAATCATCCCCGTTGGAAAGTTATTCAGAAGTGGAACATCTTCAAATATAAAACCGATGAAAAAGGAAGATGACGAGATTTAAAAAGAGTAAAAAATCAAGTTCTTGTAGAATAGAACTCTCATCGCCATTTTCATGTCATAAAAATTATAGAATGGCATTAATTTTGTGAAAAATATTGTTCAACTTCTTCAAAATCTTACTTTCAAGGTCACTGAAAAAGATATGTGGAGTTGCGTGCAAGAAGCCGAACGCCTATCAGGGAGCGACCATGCCAAATTCTTAAGATACGAAGAAAAAATGAACCAAGAAGGTTGGGTTGCCACACCGGATGATGTCAAACGAATGGAAGTCCTTTTCTTGACATTCAGAGATTATGCTCAATTGAGGTATGCTGTTTAGAGAAACAACCTTCTTTAACTGTCTTAAAAGAAATCTTAACTTCCAACATTTTCTAGCAGAGCATTTTAAAACAAAAGAATGAATCAAAATTCTTTTTTACTGCGTGGGCAACGCGCTAACTCTTACTGTTAATTTTGCTATGTATAAAATCCAGGTTGTTCATTTTTCTGACAAACAAAACTTCATAGACTAACGGTTTTTAGTATAAACTTATTCAGAACCCGAAAATTTTTGTAGTGTTTTTTTATTTTTGACAACAACCTTCCTAGCATTTGTCGTATAATAAAAAGTGTGGTATCGTTGGAAAGATAGTCAATGCAATTTATTTTTCACTTATTTATTTTTCAAATTTCGCTTAAGAAAGTGAAAAATGAAGAAGAAAAAATGACCTTGTTGCAGTAAAGTGCTTTAATTACCCATTTCCACAAGAATGAAACTCTGATCTTAGATCGGCAAATTTTTTTATTATACGACAAATGCTTGAAAATTTATGGTCAAAAATAGAAACACTGCACACGTTTTTGACATACTTTAACAACGGTGCAATTCATTGTATCTGCCAAATGACGTGCCTTACGCGCCCGCGCGTCATCCTCTTTTTGACGCGCTTCACTCGCCTACGCACCTTACTCGCCCACGCACCTTACTCGCCCATGCACCATACGCAGCTCACGCGCCAATGCGACTAAACATCGTACGCGCCCTCGCCCAAATTTCACTTGAATGCTTCGAAACACAGGTACACGTGCTTTCATTTTTCATTTTTATGTTTGGATGTGCCTGTAAGCATGGCTATATTGAGATGAGCTGGATTCTGCAAATCTTTGAAACTTAATAAGAATTTCATTTCCCTCAATTATACAGAATGATGATCTATCTGACTTTGACTGGGTATTATCAAAATCAAACGGACAACGAAGATGCAGCAAAACTTGCCAAGAGATACCTTCAGGATCTACGTGATGATATCGCCTTATACATCAAATACACTAATTTCGTTTACAAAACCATCAGTGATATGCACAATGTGCAGGATACATTCCTTCAAAATAATATCGGTTGTGATGATGTTCAAGAAGTCCATGAAGGATGGAACGTTCATACTTGGGATAGATTATATTGTCGTTATTTGTTTTCACCAATGCTTATTAGTACAGAGACTTGTGATTACAATGGTGAAGTTAGGTAAGCTATTTACAAGCTTACTTACACATACATGGCCACCAGGGGGATGGCTCCCTCCCATTTTCTGCCAAGAAAGGCTATTTTGAAAACTTTTTTTTTTATAAAATCTTTTCAAATCGACTCGAAATGGGTCCTCAAATGGCACTTTAACCCCTCAAAATTCAACAATTTTCGAATTTACCCCGATATTTTACCCGTCACTTCACTCCGTCCTCACTTCACTCCGTAAGCTTTGGCCCTGACATGATGGTTTAACTTTCTTTTTCTCAGGGGAAACATCCCTGGTACATTTTCCATGGATATCAGGTGTATCAAAGTTGTATATCAACGTGAATTCGTTGTATTGGTAATTTACAACATTTTAAGCTGCTTAGAACCCACCCCAAAGAAAGAAAGATAATTATTACAACGTTTCAGATACATCAGCAAGAAGTAGTAAAAATGTTCTTTTCTTTGTTAGACTTTAATCATTCTTCTTTTTAAAGCAATTAAAGGCAACGCGGTATAGAATGTTTTGGCTGCAAGCAACTAGGTCAGATCACCACATTCGCCAGATCATATCAGAACAGAGCAGAACTGATGGTAATATTACTTATTCTCTTTGATTCTCTATAGGGCCAAATCAGATTGCCCTTGTCCCCATAAGGAAGATGGACGTGATTACTGTGAGCTTTATTGGACTGTAGAAGGAAAAAGTGACTCTTGGAATGTCATCAGAGAAGATGGTTATTGGTTCATCAAACCGAAGTTTGACAATTATACAAGTCAGATGAAGGAATCTGTATCAAACTACTGGAAACCACAAGTGATTGACAATTGTCTTCCAAACTGGCAAAAACTTTATGATCAAGTTGTTGTAAAGTTGCAGGATTATGAAAATGTTCGCGCGGTGGAGAAGTCTGAAGTTTTATCAATGAAGAGCAAAGCAAAGCTTTATGAAGCTAAAGAAAGACGAAGTAAAATTGGAGAGGAATGGGGCAAAGGACCGGCACCTAAGCTAGCTACGGAATCAACACCGTTTGTTGGG
This sequence comes from Clytia hemisphaerica, assembly GCF_902728285.1. Taxonomy (NCBI): domain Eukaryota; kingdom Metazoa; phylum Cnidaria; class Hydrozoa; order Leptothecata; family Clytiidae; genus Clytia; species Clytia hemisphaerica. Next base: position 2,861,393 of record NW_027104297.1, on the reverse strand, counting down.
CGGGGAAGCAAACCAGTCCATAATGAATTGTAATTTTCCTAGAAATATTTAAAATGATTGAATGTATCTTTTCTATCCTCGTTTTAACATCTACTCGTGTAACTTTTAAAGAAAAAATACAGGAGTGAAAATTATCACCTTCTAGAGGACGTATTATATTTTTTTGTTGTTTTATAGCCGTACCCGTAACCCTTGAAAATTTCTGGAGGGTGGAATAATTATGGAATGTAATTATGCGTATCGATCATTCATTCTTTCTCAAAGCGATAATAGAGATTTTAAGTGATTAATGAGAATTGCGTTGTGAGAGTGGTAACAATTTACATTAGTTCTATTTATACTGAGACGGAAAAATCGCCTGAGACGAGAAGTTTTTAAAATTTGATCTGTGGAGGAGATCCTATTTATTGAAACATGAATGGAAAGTACACTCCTCCATATTACTCATTTTCTAAATTGCTCGTCTCAGACAAATTAATCGTCTCAGTATAAATAGAATGGACCAGCTGCGCTGGAAGGTCAGCCAACATAGCTAAGCTAGGATATAGCTTTAAAGTAATTTAATTTTTATCAATAGATGCACGGGAATAAAGATTAGATTAAAAGTGTTTTAATAGCGAGGTTGAGCATAAAATTAACGCCACAAACGGGCTTTAATCCGCAATCTGCAGTAAACATGTTGATCTGCATTTTCTAGTACCCAGGCTAAAAAAGCTCTAGAACGAAAAAACATCTTCAATATCTTTATTGTTGAACAAAGTAGATAAACATCTACTTTGTCACCCTTATACTATCTTGCAGAGAAAAAGCCCATTCGTTGCGTTGATTTATCTTCGATACTTAAGTAACATCCCTATTGATGCGCAAAATGGGAAATTTATTTGGACCGTTTAATTTATTTAATCCATGCCTCCCAGCAGTTTGAGTATACCTTAAGGGAACTTATTTTGGCGAAAACTAATTTTTGCGAATTTGGCAAATTTGGCGAGTTTAGACAAAATTCGCCAAAATTAGTTCCCGCCAAAATTAACTATTTTGCTCACTCGCCAAAATAAGTTCTCGCCAAAATCAAATTTTTTGACATAAAATAATTTCATGAGTTCACAAAAGCAAAATAGAACAAATTTACTCTGACATTATGTAATTATCACAAAATCCTATATATTGACTTAATATATCGTTGCAAATATTTTATATGAACCCCAAATTAATAAAAGATGGACAGTATAATGGGAATAGATTAAAAACAATTTCAGGCTCAAAAGCAAAAAAAAGAACCAACAGCTAAACCTTTAAAAAATTTATTGGTTCTTATAAAAAAAGAGTTTTAGTGACAAAAAATAACACACATGTTTCTTGTGTTATAACTGGATGACCAACAGCAAATATATTAGCCTTTTGGCTGGTAGTTTATCTGAATAAATTGAAAAGCTCTATTTTTTATCCCATCTTTTTGTGACTTTTTGAAACAATTACTTAGCTCTCTATAGAACTTTTACAAAGACAAATTTATCAAAAATTCAAAAATTGTATTACAGTATATATTTCCCTTCAAAATTTAAAAGAAAATAATGTGTAGTTTGAAAGATGATCTTAAGCTTTCCAACTTACATCAGTGGAGGGAAACTTGCATAGCCATCAAATGGCAGACTAATCAAGGCAGCAAAATTTCAAAACAAATGATCCATGCAGCTCCGCTCGCAGCTCTACTCTACCATTTTTGTTTTGATTTAACTTTGTATTTCAATAACTAGCCAGGTAATTCGCTTGAGGGCTATGCATGTTAGCCTCCACTGATGCAAGTTACCCTACTTCACAGTAGTAATAACAAGCGGTATCTACCATCTCACGTCAATTGTTAGCCCCCCCCCCCCAAGCGGTTTGCATGAATGCGTGAATGGGCTTTTTCACTTGCGTGAATACCTGAAAATTAAAGAAAAACTGCGTGAATGCGTGAATTGGAGAGCTTTGCGTGAACAAAAATTGCGTGAATTGCGAAAAAAAATCGCGCGAATGCGTGAATTTGGGAAAAATTTTGCGTGATTGCGTGAATTGAAGGTCCACTGGGGGGCCTTCATTGTTTATGAAAATAAAAGTTGATTTGCCAGTACATTATTAAAAAGACTTTTTGGTGAAAGATCTTGTTAATTTCGCTTAGCGAAAGTATTACGATAGCCTTTCTGCGGTGTCCTCGGAAAAAAAATTAGAAAACGAAAGTGCTTGATACGGTGGACGAACTCACTAAATTTAATTTACAAATTACACGCTCGTATAACCACGGACGATTTTCGCGGGTTTTCTTTGGATTACGTCATATATCTTTGTGTCTTTAGCTCCACGGTTTTGATTTTTTCTTTATTTTCTTATAAGCATATACTTTATAAGAATCAAATCAATAACTCTTGAAAAACGGGGATATACCTTTTGGTAATTAGTTCTTACAAAGTAATCAAGGGATGGCGCACAATATGAGCATATTTATTTTTCTTATAA
>NW_027104297.1:2631650-2858042 GCF_902728285.1 Clytia hemisphaerica | reverse complement strand
CATTAAAAAGTAATAAAAGAAAGCTATTAAAAATGAAAAGAGGCATTCTCACGGGATATGTGAATGTCTCTTTTCTATTAAAATCTATGTTACACCATTTCTAAAAAGAATTAAACGAGCAGAGTCGAGTTGGTCATTAAGACGTGGTCTCTTAAGGGCAATTAATGCGGCTTCCAGATTTTTTCTTAATCGCGTATTCGTGGGAGCGTTTAAGATTATTTTCCATAAGAATTCGTGGTCAGGGTGGTTTTTGAGATGCTTTGCAGGTTCAGAGTTGTGCTCAAAGTTATTATGTTCTGACCACCTGGTTTCAACATTACGTTGGAATGAACAATTACCACCGAAATATACGATTTACAATCGAGACCCAACCAACTAAGTTTCTGGACACTGATATAACAATGATAAATGGCCAAGTTATAACATCTGTACACAGGAAACAGAACAAGCATCCCACACACTGGTCTTCTAAGGTACCTAAAAGGTATAAACGTAATACGATCACTGGTGACCTAAATCGATCATATAGAATCAGTAACAATTATAATAAAGAAAAGGAAATTATCAGAGAAAAGTTTAGAGAAGCAGGTTACCCAATTTGATTCACCGAAAGCGTCATCAAAGATTTTGAAACGAAATTAACTGATGATTGTATCATACCTGATTTCCTTTTCAAAGAAAAACGCAAATTCATACTCATTGAGGTTCCATTTTCAGATACCAATGAACAACTTGCAAAACGATTCATTGAAAAATTGAAGTTTTTTACCGACGACAAAATTGATTTTGCTATAAAATGGGCAACAAAGAAAGTAAAACAGTTATTTAACTCGAAGGATAAAAATCCACACCCAGCGTGTAAAATTTACGAAGGCACGTGTTCTTGTGGATTGAATTATATCGGCGAAACCCAACGTAATGTTGAAACCAGGTGGTCAGAACATAATAACTTTAAGCACAACTCTGAACCTGCAAAGCATCTCAAAAACCACCCTGACCAGGAATTCTTATGGAAAATAATCTTAAACGCTCCCACGAATACGCGATTAAGAAAAAAATAGCACTGATGATGGAAAGACCGAAAAGCTTTTGCTAATTTTAAATGTTGTTGTTTTTTATATTTTTACTTTATAAGAGTTCTTAAAAATTAAACAACAATTGTTCTTAAATTGGTCTTATTTTTTAGTGATTTTAAGCCTCGTTGTTCTTGTGAAATTGTTTCATCAAGGCTCGATGTAAAGTAGATCTCTACTTCTTGTTTTTCCCATGCAGTTCAAATTCTAGGCGAAATTTTCGACTTTAAGTCGTCTTGTTTGAAATTATATTCGAGCTAGCATCAAAAGTCACATATAGGTACTTTTATCACTTAAGTTGTCTTTTTTTGGGCTAAAGCTATCAATCATGCTTTTGTTATCAACTTATCGTACAAATATAAATTGGTCTTATTGTAATTGGTCAAGCTCCAATGAACAAAAATCTCTCGAGAGTCAGCAAGCGATGGACTCAACCAAACCAAATCAAAATGATTCCGTTATATCGAACAAATATTGAAGAAATCTTCAATGACAAAAATAGCAACCATGAATTATCATTTTGATATCAATTATCATCCAGTCAGTCATCTTCTAAAGGGTTTTTCCTCTCTTTGACTTTTATCTCGTAAATATTGCAACTGCACAAAATAAACATGAACTAGCACAATTTATATTCAGCAGGACCATTTTATATTATTCTCCATCAATCACAATCTGTGCGTACAGTCATAATGCTATGTATATTTTGGTTTTATGTTGCTTCTTTGTAGTGCACGTTCACCTATCAAAGCACTGCTGATTCAGCCAGTCAGTAGTTAAAAACCACCCAGCAAGCTCCTTCACCTGAAGACAGAAGAGATGAAAATAATTATAGTTAGAGTAAAATAGAATAAACAAATGCCTAATAGAATTGTTTTCATCACTGGCATCACTTTTACGCTTCTTATTTGAAGAATTTCTCATTGATACTGAAATGTGATAAGTTTATTAAGTGCATTAACTTTGTCTGAGGTGTTATCGAAAGCATACACAATGTTTAGTGGTAGCTGTTGAAAATCATTGATATAGTCTGCGAGTACTAAAGTTTGTTCGTTTCTAATGTATTTGTGCCGCGGTTCATATCGAGGTTTGTTGATTTTTAGGATACAAAAAGGAGAATCGTGGTCTGAGATTTCGTCACATAAAACAACATCGCTCGCTATAAGTTTGGTGTCGATGTTTGTGACAACATGGTCGATTAGAGTTTTAGAATTTCGTGTTGGTTGGGCTATAAGTTGTTTGAGATTGAGCGTCCCCAGTGCTGTCAGTATTTTTGTCAGGTGTTCTTTCCTCCAGCCCCACTCCGTGTTGGATACAGCCCCTATGATCCTTTGTTTGCTCTTGATCTTTTCTGTCACGAAGTCTACATGTGGTTCAAAGTGTTAAATTAAATATTTCTGTCTAGTATGACACCGAGTAGTCTGGGATTTCTTATTTTTTTTGATGACGGTGTTATTGACAATGATGTCGGGTAACCAATTCGCTTCTTTTACCCAAGTACTGAAGAACGATGTTTCGCTCTTGCCTGCGTTTAAAGGGATTTTCCATTTCTTTGACCATTCCACGACTACGTTAACGGTCGCTTGAGCGATGGATTGAGCTTCTTCCTTCGTGTCAGCTCTCGCTAAGGCTGAGACATCATCTGCAAACATTGCGTTTAGGGTTTCTTGCGGTAATATTTTTGCAAGTTCATCATATAAAAGAGGAAGAGGATTGGAGAGAGGAGCGATCCTTGTGGTAAGCCTTGCCTTATCGTTCTTCTTTGGCTCGTCGTTCCATTAAATGCTACACTGGCTTGGTGGTTTTCGAGGAATCTGTAAAGCCGTGTGACATATTTGCTGGGTATACCTTGCTCCAATAGAGTTGTGAGAAAGCGTTCTCTCCAGACTGTGTCATAAGCTTTGCTGAAGTCCAGTAACACCAGTACTGAGCGTTGCATCGGTTTGTTGTTAAATTCGTCATGGATTGCTTGTATGGCTCGGTTGATTTGGTCATCGCATCCCCTTCCTTTGCGGAAGCCAGCTTGTTGATGGTTGAACAGGTTGTTGGTTTCTGCCAGGTGATAAAGTCTTTCCTCGATCATTCTTTAGAATAGGTTCGAGATGTATGAGGTTAGGCCTATTGGTCTGAGTGATCCTAGTTCGCTTGCTGGTTTGTTAGCCTTCAGAAGTGGGGGAATTAGTCGCTAATCTCCATACTTGTGGGACAGTCGACTGGAGAAAGGAGATGTTATGGATGTCAAGAAGTTCTTGTTGTGCTTTCTGGCCCAGTTCTCGTAGGAAGGTTGGGGGAATATCATCCAGTCCTGGGGCGCCTTTCCTCTTCATATTTGAGCTTGCTTTGCGGAGTTCTGCTAGTTTGAATACACAGCTTTATTCATTATCAAACGTTGCGGCCTCCAGGCTTCTTTTCAGATTTCTGTTTAATGTACGTTAGTCTTTTGAGAAGGTACTCTTGTCTCCCGAATAGAAGTCCCCCCGCTAATTGTTAAGAGAAAAAAAATCCATCCACCCCGCTCTTATTAAGACCCCCCCCCGCTAATTAAATTCGAATAATTCAATATTTTATTACAGTGTAGATAGACCTTAAACTTGTTAAAAAGTTCCTTTTTGTTAGTATTGGTTCTTATTTTGCGTGTTTATTTGCTAAAGTTTCTTTTTGTTGTTGAAATTGATATCAGTTAAACAAAATTCTGTCTTCAAATTAACCCCCCCTCTTATTCCATCCCCTCCGCCTATTACAATTTAGAAAATCTTCCTACCCCCTGCTTATTCGGACCCCCCGTCTATTCGGGAGACAAGAGTATGTCTGCTTACACCGGCGTAGTGATGGATGAATACGTCCGCTTTCTTATTGTTTGATGTGATTATCCGTCCTTTATGTTTCATCGCCTCGTTTGGATAGTTGCTTTCAGGGGAACCTTTCAGGGATTTTACCAGCCTCCAAATTTTGCTCTCATCATCGTCTGCCATAGCTGATTCTAGGAGTTCCTGCCAACTGTCTTCTCGAGCTTTCTTTATCGACTCTGCAGCTTCTCTACCCGCGTCTAGCCATGCCTGTCTTTGGTTTTTGACGTCTTTCCTGAGTCTATTTCTTTTTCTCAGGGATTTCCTGACAGTTGGGGTCATGTAGACTTTTGCTGTTTTGCGAGGTTTTGTTTTCCCCACCAGTGACCTCGCTTTTTCGATGAGTAGGTTGGTGAATCTTGATGTTCTTTTCAGTAGGTTTCCGTTTTCGAAGTTTGTGACTGCCACTTATACTGCGTTTCTGAATAATGACCAATCTGCACCGTTTCTTTTCCATCTGCTTTTCATTCCTCTCACAGCTTGTTGTGTTATCTTGTCGTTTACAGTAATTGTGATGGGAAAGTGGTCTGACAAACCAATTTGATCACCGACTTTCCACTTGCATTTGTTCTCCCACTTCTTCCCCACTAGTGATATATCCGGGGTGCTTTCGTTTCCTGTGCTAGGGTTCACTCTTGTTGGTGTGCCGTCATTAATTATTGATAGGCCGTTTTCGTAGGCCCATGATTCGATGTCTCCACTTCTGGTGTCTGGGGGTTGGATTAGATCACATAGGATGGAGTGACCGTTTAGGTCTCTAGTAATGATGGATTCTTCGGATGTTTGAATATTGTCTGGTTTGAAATCAATGGTCTGACCTGTACTATTGATTGGAGGCACGTATACGTTTGTGATAGTTATCCAATTCTTCTTTTTGAGTTACACTTTAAATGTGGCTCACTCTGTTGCGTCAGCTGAGCTTTTTTGACCACAATCGAAGATGATCGTATCTTTTACATATGATATCAAGCCTCCTCCTTTCGTGCCCTGTCTATCAGCTCGTTGTGTTGGTTTATAGCCAGGAATTTTGGGTGTGTTTGTGTTTCTTTGAAATTTGGTTTCTTGAATGTTACATATGTCGATGTCTTCTTCAGCAAGTCTTTTCTTGAGTTCGTGTGCCTTAGTGCTGAGACCGTCTGCATTCCATTGGAGGATCTTCAGTGAATTTCTGGTGTTGCCTCTCACATTCTCTGATATGGGGGTTCCTGTCAATCCTGGGGTTAGGTGGTCTCTTTCCTTCTTTTGTTCGCATTTGTGGCAAGTCCATTCTGCTCCCTGTGACAAAGTTGCTTCAACAGCGTCTCTTGAGAGTTTGGAGCATTTCGTTTGTTTGTGGGAGTAGTTCTCGCAGGTCGAACATTTGAGGAGGGTACTACTTGTTGTTTTACGGATCAGTTTTCCGCAGTTGATACAGCTTAGATTCGGTTGTATTCGATCTGTCTGCTGCTGTGATTGGGTTGATTGTGGTTGAATTTCTGGTGTTTGTTGGACGTTATCATTTAGAGGTGTGTCGTGGATTTTGCATTTCCACGCCTTGATAGACTTCCATCTGCTCAGCTTGCTACACTTCTTTATGGTATGACAGACTTGATTGCAGTTTGGTGTGGAGCATTTCAGTGAGGTAGCTCTCACTCGTTTCCCGCAAGCATCGCATGTGGTAGATTGTTGGGTGGTGCCATTGGTTGGAGTGCTTGGTTGTACTTGTTGGACTTGTTGTGCTGTCGAGTTTGAATTATGTTCGTTGCAGCTCCAGTCCGGTTTGTTCTTGAGCCATCTGCCGATGCCGCTACACTTTTCGCTCGAGTGACACAATTCTTCACAGTCGTCTGTTGAGCATCTCAAGGTGTTTTTTAGGTGGTTGGATCTGATTCCTTTCTGGCATTTGTTGCAGTGTGGACCAGAATTTGATTCAATATCTCCGGCTAGGAGTGGCAGATCAACGTCTGTTGAGGGTGTCGGTAGGTGAGAAGGGTCATAAGTACCGACATGTCTATGACCCTTAGCGAAAAAACGAATTTGAGGGTGTGTGGGAAGAGTCGGTGACTGCTGTAGGCTCGTCTTCCGCCGATCCCGATTTGATAAGTGGCCTCGTCCCCTTTCGGGTAAACAAGTTCTCCCGCCATCTTGCGATAACTTCGGTAAGGAGCCACTTGTTGAACTTGAACGTTGTTGTTGTTGTTGTAAATGTAAAGTAAATCAAAACATAAAAATTAAAACGTTTGTCGGACAACAACACAACAGCATTCAAAGGCCGATAAAAAGCATAAGAAAAAATTAGTTCGCCTCTTTCTTCCAATAAAAACATTCAAGTCGTCGTTCTTGTTAAAACCCCGTTAAAACGTGTGTACGTCATTTTACATGTTTAAATTCGAAAAGTTATGACAAGGGTTTAAAAGTGTCGTACGGTTTTTCAGAATTGCAGAAATCGACCCTTTTTTCTTCGGAATTTCTGAAATCAGGCAAAATTCTTTCAGTATTTCGGAATTCTGAAATTGTTTCAATATCGGAAATCCATTAATTTTTGCTTCGAAATTTCGGTATTATAAAGTTTTTATCCCCTTTTTTCGGAATTTATACATGAAAAATCCAAAATTAGTCAAAACGGGGAAAAAAACCCAAAAAATCAGTATCGGAATTGCAAATATTTTTTTACGGAATTTCGGAAATTTTAGCAAAATTTTCGGTATTTATAAACGGTAAAGAATATAATTCGGTAAAGAACCTCGAATGGAAGGAAAAATCTAAATTAAGTAAGCTTCATTTACCCTCCATTTTCATTTCCATGGTTTGATTTAACTGTAAAAGATTTGGGGCCATTGTATAAAATATCATTCTTTTATCTTCGAATGGCGAATCGACGTAGAAAGGTTATTTAGTAACTACGTAGATAATTTACCTCGTAAGCACGCTGTAAGGATGTAATGCCTCAAACGTATTCATAACGTAACTTTTTTAATTACCACAGTATATTTGATTCATTTGTTTTTCAGTTTTTAGAATTTGAATTAATTAGCGGTTTTGTGCTCGTTAAAAAGATAGTCCGGAGTGGAATATTATAAAAAAAAAATTAAAAAATGGAAAAACGAAAATGAAAAATGAAGAAGAAGAAAATCAACTTCCTCGATAATTATGCTATTGTTATCATTTTCAAACGAGTGACTCTTTGATCTTAGAACATCATTAATGTGAAGAAAAAAAATTATTCCATCAAAAGATATAGTCTAAAGTTCATCAATGATTGACTTCAAAAATCATCAAAAAACAACAAAAAAGAGCCGTTAACCGAAAAAGAGAAAAAGGGAAATTCGGGATAAATTTCTCGAGGTCAATTTTGAAAGTTTGTGAAATTTCCCGAGTGCAACGAGGGAAATTTAAAATATTTCACAATTTGACCGAGAGTAATTTATCCAGGATTTCACGGAAACAAGCATGGGATTCTGGGTTGGGATTGAAGTTCTAACAATTCTGAAAGACGTCAATTTAAAGGCCGGCGCAAATGAATCCAACATTCAATCCAACATTTCCAATTCATTGTTGGACGAAATGTTGGACGAAAAGTCACGTGGAAAAATTCGAAAAGTTGTATGAAAAGTCATTTGCGCAAAAACGTCAAACATTTTCATCCAACATGATTACGCAAATGCATCCAACATTGAAACCAACATAAAAGTGACGTCAATCTCATTAAAAAATGTTGGGTGAAAAGTTTGACCGCGATCAAACTTCATCCAACATGATTTCCAAAAACTTCATCTTTTGGGAATTGGATGAGCGATTTTTGATAAAAAAACGCAATTAAAATATTTCCAAAAACCATTTAATCGGGGAAGGAGAGTGTACAATAATATCATTACTCCGGACATAGCTAGAACATGAGAAATCAGCAAAAATCAGGTACTTGTATATCCAATCAGAGGAATGTAAAGAGATGGAAAAACAGCTTTTCTGATTACTCAAAGTTCAATGATCACTTCTATTGAAAATTCTATTGTAAAAACGTTGATTAGGTCATTAAATGAAAGTCCAGAAAAGCCATACAAATCGGACGGTTTCTACATGATTTGACGATAAAAATGAAAATTTGTTTTTCCTTTTTTGCCGATTACTAGTTCAATTTTTAAGAATAAGGAACAATATTTTTACCAATGTATAACAAAAGAAATTCTTAACGCAATGATATTAAATTGGTTCTTGTAAAACTGTCAGAAGTCGAGTAAAATCAAGATGAAGTTATAATTTTCTCGAGCTCTAGCTTTCCATATTATGGTGCGGTCATGATGCGGTTATATCAGTAGAATCGCTAGGAAATTCTGGGCAAGAAAATATAGGTACCTTTTCGTATAAGAGAGGTGTACCCAAAATATAAGCCCTAAAAGTTTGCGCATAATCAGGCTTGAAACAAAAGAATTTTGTCACAACACGCTAATTATGCAGATTTTTTATAGCGACAACAAAAGAAACCTATTTACTCGACATAAACTCCCTTAAGCAGGCAAAATTCCAAGCACTTTGGTTACTGGCCGTTTTTTGACTTAAAAATTGAGTTTTGGCCTTCGGAGTAACCAAAGTTATAGGTGGTCAATACGCGCCACAGGCACTAAAAATTTATTAAACTCCCTCTAAGCCACTTATGAAGGGTTTATTTTCAAGGATTAATATTATATTGTATTAGCGTAAATAAAAAGAAATGTACTTAATTGAATTTATTTTCAATCATAGAGCTGCATAGAGAAAATACATTTTGAATTTGCTCACTATCATCATCTTTTTGACATTTTTTGACACAAAATAAATATCCTCCAAATATTGACTTTTAAAACTCAATTTAAAATTGAGTATTTTGGCCGTATAACGGATCCAATGTATAATAAATTCTTGCTGGAATGGCGAATCGACGTAGAAAGGTTATTTAGTAACTACGTAGATAATTTACCTCGTAAGCACGTTGTAAGGATGTAATGCCTCAAACGTATTCATAACGTAACTTTTTTAAATTTCGTCAACGTTGTCTGTATATTTACTTATTTGATTTATTTGCTTAATCTCTTCCCTCTTTTTACCACTTTTACGTTGAGCCGACGTGTGGCAAAGAACGAAATAACTAACTAACGCACTAACTATGTAAGAAGATAGTCTTATGATTTGAAAATATACTAATATGCACGCAATTTCTACTTTCCTTTTGCTGAAAATTGACTTTCGGAGAGGCAGTTTTAGCCAATCTGGAGGGTATAAAGTCTAAAAATATTCCTGGCCCGTCGGCCCCAACCATGGTGGGGCCTCCTTAGATATTAAACATATAGGGCCCCCCTAAAATATAATTTGTGTCTACGGCACTGAAGCTATATTTTTTATTGAAGGGATATTTTTTAAATATTTTTTCGCATTTATGACGTTCTAAGATTGAATGAAGAGTTTCTGATACGAAAATGAAGATCATAGCATTATTCTACATTATTCTTTAATAAGAACTACGTTGTTTTTAAGACTACTTTGATGTGAAAGTGGAAGAAAATCCTTCTATTTGATAAAGTTCAATAAAAATTCCACAAATCAGTCAGGGAAATCCCCCAATTGCGGTAGTAATTTCTTACTACAATTGCAGCTTTTCACCCAGTGAAACGCCACTTTTAAATTTTTCATATACCGCAATTGCAGTATATTCAAGAAAGAGAATTCAAGATTCAAGGAGAAAACAGGCAATTTTTGTACATAATTCATCATATCTTTTTAACGCACAGACAAAATATTTTTTCCGTAGATCAGATTCTTTCAATAAAGAAAACGTACGATTTTTTTACAGTCGATGTTTGTTTATCTTTGTCGACCAGCACTATATGTAGCTGTTATAAGCCTTTGTAGGCTAATCACGAATGAAAACTACCTCAATTGCAGTATACCGCAATTGAGGGATTTCCCTGACAGATGAAGGTTATCTTTAAGCCCCCTTTTCTACGTGATTATGATGTGCCCCTGATGTTTTAATCGACGTCGACATATTGTCATAAAGTTGCGTCATGAATATGTAAATGTTAAGTAACTTGTACGTCGTTTCGGGGTCGTGAAGTCATGTCAATAAGACGCCAGTTATATATTCATATTTTTGACGTAAAAACTAGACGTTATATTTACATCGTTTATTTGCGGCATAATTACGACGTTAATGTTACGTCGCTTCCCTGCTGGGAAGGGGTGATTGTCTTTTCTGTAAACAGACCCTATTACTACAACAATTCATGGATATACTCTCTGGTACAGAGTAATGATATCCGGAATGTGGTGTGTTTGGGATCTTTTCAAACTAGAGAAAAGTAGTTTTTATAGATAGCAAAGCAGTTTGAGTTTGCACAGTATTTAACAAACTTTGGACGAGTTATTATTGACTCACTAGACGCAATAGGTGGATAAACTTCATAAAGAATTTAAAACAGTCTTCAAAACCTACAGTGTACAGAAGATATTGTTGGATAATTTTGCAGCATAAAGTATAAAGTCGAAGATTAAAATGAATGCGACCATGAAATTTTGTTGCTCTGGATTATTGGTATTTTCAATTCTAACGTTACAGATCAATGCTACCAAACACGATGTTTATCGCTTGGTTGAAAATACTATTATAATCGAGGAAGATTGCCAGACTGAAAATGGAATTGAATATGACACCTACTTTGAAGTAGAATGCCTTTTGTTGTGCGCTATTTCTAACAGAAACCATGTTCATTTTTCGAATACTACTGGAAAATGCAGTTGTATCGAGAAAGTTTGTGCAACTAACGGGATTGATGGTTTTTGGTATCAAAAGGTAAAAAAAATTAGTTTTTGTGGAGTAAGTTTACTGTCCATTTTTCTTCATTAATACATTATTAAACGCATGTGTCACAGACCCGGTAGGACCCCCTAACCACTGGAAAATTTGGCTAAATTTCATCCCTGAAAAATGCCCTATATTTATTAACCCACTGGAAAATTGACTTTGTTTTCGACCCCATTTAAAATTTTTGACCTGGAAACGATCGAATTTCTATCCTCATTGGGTTTTTGATAGCAATTTTCATCTTCACTGTGGGAAGAAGTTTCATCGGGGCTGTGAGACGGGGGTGTATTATTCATTTTGTAATCTCATGGTTGATTGAATTTCGATTGACGTTTTTACTTACGTTAATTTGTAATTTCCCGCGAACTTGTAATTTCCTTCCTAGGTTTTGTAATTTCCCTCCAAGGTTTTGTATTTTTCCGCAAAAGTGAAATTTTCATTGTTTGGAAATTCATCACCTTTTTCGAATTTCTTACTAACTTCGAAGGCTTAAAAGTAAATGGAATAGTATCCAATTATACTCGATTCACGTTTCTATGACTTTTTTGAGACCTCACTTTCAGATTGATTTCCAGTGTTAAATTGACGTCTTTCAGAATTGTTAGAATTTCAATCCAAACCCAGAATCCCATGCTTGTTTCCATGAAATCCTGGATAAATTACTCTCGGTCAAATTGCGAAATATTTTAAATTTCCCTCGTTGCACTCGGGAAATTTCACAAACTTTCAAAATTGACCTCGGGAAATTTATCCCGAATTTCCCTCATAACCATGAGATTACACTATTACAAAAATGCTGCTCTATTCTTAATAATTTCAGAATTCCTTCAAAATAATACTGTTTCTTTGCAGGAAGCTGACAAATCAAATGAAGAAGAAGACAGTCTATCAACAACAAGAGCCGAAACTACAACAATAAGCAATCAAGTTTTTCCCATGGAAATCCAGCACTATGTATCACAAGGTTCATCAGAAGACGCAACAACGGCAACAACATCTTCAACGACAAGAGCTACTCCAACAACAGTGACTTCAACAAGCCCCACAACATCTTCTCCGACCACCTCCACTACGACAACGACCACTCCTTCTATGACAACGACCACTCCTACTACGACAACGACCACTCCTACTATGACAACGACCACTCCTACTACGACAACGACCACTCCTACTATGACAACGACCACTCCTACTACGACAACGACCACTCCTACTACGACAACGACCACTCCTACTACGACAACGACCACTCCTTCTATGACAACGACCACTCCTACTACGACAACGACCACTCCTACTACGACAACGACCACTCCTACTACGACAACGACCACTCCTTCTATGACAACGACCACTCCTACTACGACAACGACCACTCCTACTACGACAACGACCACTCAAAAAACAACAACCATAACAACGGTAGAATCAACGACCACCCCTTCTACGACAGCGACCACCCTTGAACCAATACCAAACCCTCCACTTGGACTGATGAAGGATAATGCAGCAAGCTCATGTAAACAAATCAAGCACGATCACCCTTTATCGCCAAATGGTCATTACTGGGTCGTTCTTCATGACAATGTTTCAGTATGGTGCGACATGGAAACAGATAATGGTACGTTCTTACCTTCCATTTGCACTAACTTTTTGGTAATTTGAATTTCAGATTTTTTTTAACAACCAATTTTACTTTTTATATATCATTAAGCTGAACTTGGTAACTCGAACTTCTTTTACCCAAATCGCCCTATAATTCATCAAATTAGTTCCCTAATCTCATTTGCTCTCGGCAATTCGAACAAATATGATTTCAAGCTTGCATCAGCAGTACTGGCTGTACTTTTTAAGAGGACGAGAGTTGAGTGTAGCCTTGTAGGTATGATTTTTCTCACCAAAGACGATTTTTAATCGATTTTCCCAGCGGTTCATCTTGGGGTGTAAATAAATGTCAAGTATACTCGTAATTGGAAGCTATTACTCTTGTCTCCCGAATAGACGGGGGAGTCCGAATAAGCAGGGGGGTAGGAAAATGTTCTAAATTCTAATAAGCGGGGGGATGGAATAAGAGGGGGGGGGGTAATTTGAAGATATAATTTTTTTAACTGATATCAATTTCAACAACAAAAAAGCAACTCTTAACAAATAAACACGTAAAATTAGAACCAATACTAACGGAGAGGAAAATTTAAGGTTATTAGTTTAAGGTTATTCTACACTGTAATAAAATATTGAATTACTCGAATTTAATTACAGGGGGGGTCTTAATAAGGGCGGGGGGATGGATTTTTTTTCGATTAACAATTAGCGGGGGGGGGCGTCTATTCGGGAGACAAGAATAGGCTTTGTTGCTTCACAAAAAAATAAATAGAAAGTTAGTCTTTTGATCGAAATTCTTTTAAATGTTCAGGAGGCTGGGTGAAGATTGGGCGTGTGTACATTGAGAATAACGCCTCTTCATACAATTATTATGATATCCTCTCAAATAATATAAAAAAAATCGGGAACGCTGGGTCACAGAATTATCTTTTGGATGGAAAGCTCGACAACTTAACTAATTGGATCGGCTTCAGTGAAATTAGAATGCGTTGTACTGGCTCATCCCCTGATCATTTATTCCATGCGAAAATCATTTCCACCAAAAATGAAAACAGCTTGGCGTTGTTCAACTACTATGTCCATGCTACGCCAAGACCGACCAATTTATGTGACGCCTTTCATTATCTTGCTGATGATACGTCTGAGCTTCGAATGTGGAGTACTGAAGCTTGTGAAAATTTAGAGCATGGCCACACCACGCGAAGGAATCATCGTCTATACAATAATCAATGTTACGATACTATTTGTGTGTCAGTGAAATTTCTCCAGTGCGATACTGAAGATATGAATATTGACGGCACTTGGGAATTCTTCATAAGATAATTTTTGAATGATTTCTGGAAAAACTTTTGCCCCTAATTTTGGACGGAAAATATTCTCATGTATATATTCTTTCTATCACAGTTCAGCGTATGACTGTGTATATCAAAAATGAAAGTCTGTTACAATCGTTTGTGAATTTGAAAACGGAGAATGGAGGAAACGAAAACAATTCTTGAACTTGACAATTTCTTATAGTAAATACATTTGAGAGATGGCCATACTAGAATATTTCATACCTTCATAAGATATTCGTTTACTTGTTACATGCTATTTTATCTCTTCAAGATACAAATCTGTAGACGTAGAAATATATCATGCACCATATGTACTAAAACACGAATCCTATGAAATAGGCTACACGCCTTTTTTATATAAAGAATGGTGGAAATCCATTTCATCATGGATATTCTTAACTTTTTTGAGAAAATCATCCTAAAATTCTTACAGCATTCTTAGGTTAGGATTCTAATTCAGACTAGATTTAACATTTAGTAAATACGCCTCAAGCATAAAATGGCGTTTTTGTGAAAGGAGTCTTACTTGGGGGTAATTGGCAATATGTAATTGAAAATGCTCTAAAAATGGCATTCTTAGCTTGAGTAGCCAAATTCCATGATGGTGATAATCTTAGCATTATTATTAATTTTTTGACCATTTTCATCATGGACATTCTTATAAAAAAAGCGTGTAATATTGGAATATTTTTCCGAGAATCGGAACATCAATCATTTCCCGAAATCACAGGAACATAAATCTTTTTCAAATTGCTAAAATGTAATTAATTACACTCCATATTTAAATCAATCCTATTGAGAGATCATTTCAATAGGGAGAAAATAGCTTTCTCTCTGGTAATCAAATCACGTTGTCCTTGGTTACGAAAGTTTGTTATTCACATTTATAAAAAACAGCATGTAAAAAAAAAGAGTTTTCCAATTTTACTTTAAACCACTATTTATGAAATATTAACAGTAACTGAAGTAACTGGAGTAACTTATTGAGAAGTGAAAATTATGAGAACATTTTTGTGTTGTGAAAACGTGGACATTTTGCTTCAGGGCTTTCGAAAATAGCAAGGGAAATATGCGGTGTGGAGTATTTTTCGGCCAAAGTTTGGTTTCTTTGAAGGTGTTGGTAGCAAATCTTAACTTCGACTTTTCCGTGAATATGTACTTTTGAAGCGTACTAAAAGCTCTGCTTCGGAAAAAAGCTACCTCGTCGGCTCTTTTTACGTCACTTCTTAGCGTTATATTGGCCTTTGACGTTGTTGTAAGCGCCGGCGTAAAAAACATATATAAAAAATATACAAAACGGCGTTAATATTTTTTTTACATTTCTTTTTTGAAAATTTGAATTAGCTCAAGAGGTGTAAAAATTAATGGAGAGGGTTGGGAAGAAGTGAATTTACAAAATAATTTTTTCCTCTATCCCTTCCCATTTGCGTGATATGCGGCTCTAATCGAAACCCGGTCAAAACTAGCTCTGGCCTTAGCTCTGAGGCCGAGGTTAAATTAGGGCCGACTAAAAAAGGGCCATTAAAGTAGGAAGTAAGTTCTTGTTTGAGTCTCAGGTAATGTAAAAAAGTTATTATGCAAAGGGATATCTCTCCTAAAATCAAGAAGCAATTTGGCTCAGTAAGAAGCGCTGAATAATTCATCATCTTTTCACTTTTAAAAAAAGATAGAAATCTAGGGAACAGAAAAGGGGTATGAAGGGATGATCTTCAGGAAAAAAAAACAAATTTTCAACTTCAGATCATTTTGTAGATAAGACTAATTTCGAAAGAAGAAAACTATTTCTTGATGAAAAGAGGAATTGCTACAGAGTACACAGACTAGAACCGTGGATATTTTACCTAGCCTAACACCACCAGAATGGGTACAGGGGCTAGTAAACGCAATATATCATGTCCTGTATGTACTCAGGCAAATTTGACGAATAAGGATTTTGTCGAACATTATCGAAAAGCTCATAACCGGAAGTGTTCAAAATGCGGGCTATCCGGATTCGAAACAGAAGAATCAATGTACAGACATTACGATCAGCAACACAATAAGATGAATACCGGTGGATTCCTCTGTTGGAAATGTGCGGAAACCTTTACAGACGAGTCAGGATTAATGCAACATTTGAAATCCGAACATAATTTATGTTTAAACATGTCGAAACTTTCGTTAAGAAGTAATGGTGAAAAACCGAGTTGCTCCGAGTGCGGTAAAGTGAAGAAAAACTCGGAAAGACTTCAAAAACATGTGGAAAAGAATCATCGATTTGTTTGTCAGAAGTGTGACTCAAAACTACATTTTACTACGTTGAAAGAACTGTTAAACCACGGCGAAGAAGCACACGGATCATTGTTTCAGTGTCCAATCAAATGCACTAAAAAGTTCTCCAACGTAGACGATTTTTTACAACATTTATTGAAAGAACACAATTTTGCTTTTGTGTCAAGTCCGAATCACAAAGTTGACGACAAACATATCTGCCCACAATGTAACGAGACCTTAAAAGCAAATGAGATATTTGACCACGTGACTCAGAACCATATCGATGTAAAACCACAAGTTTATAAAATCAAGTGTCCGAAATGTGAAGACAATGATGCAGAATTCGAGACTTCGGACAAGCTAATAGATCATATGAGGGAAGCGCATGATTTCGCATCTAAGGTTAACTTGAAAGCAACAAAAACAAATGCGGGCAATAAAAGAGTGAAAGAAAGAAATCAGATTTTACCAAAGGTTGGTGATCGTGTTTTAGCAATGTGGGAGGTCTCCATGTGGCAATATTTTCATGCAACAATTAAGAAGAAAATAGAAGGTCAGTTGAGATATGAGATTGATTGGGATGATGGAGATACAACAGGTTCGTTAATACCCAGCTGGCACACAACGTCGTTTCAGCGTTCATCTAATGTTCACAACGTCCATATAACGTTAGATGAACGTTGAAACAACGTTGTGTGCCAGTTGGGTAAACTTCCTTTTACGTCTACCTTAATATCATTTTTGTGTGTGATTTAACCATCGATGATTTAACTCTGACAAAATGCCAGGATTCCTGGTGAAAAACTATTTTAGTTACTTTCCTTTGCAACTTTGTCTGTCAACGCCTTATCAAGGGTAGCTTACATCAGCTGGAAAAAACAACTATAGCATTCCAGTCCTGTTATTTCATTTGAACCTAATAGTGTGGTCGTGTTACAAAAAAACAGGCTGTTTGTAGGAAAAAAATAAGATCTAGCTGAAACTTTCTCCAGACCTTCTCTATAGGATGCTTATACCTCAGGAAAAATTCCCCTAAAATCCCACTGGTGGAACATCCCTTTTTTGGGACATTTCTATTTTCCCCAGGCAAAACCCTAAGGGCGAAATTTTTTGAAAATTTCAAACTCATTTTCAGACATTATCAAGTATACCATTCGAAAGCTCTCGAAAAACTATATAGAAGACTTTTAAACGGTTATAGCTGATTTCCTTACCTAACTCGAGATATTTCATGCGCAAGTTCCACTTTTCGCCACACTTTGGTCAAAATTGACCATAAATAGCATCTTCTGCGTGAATTATCTTGAGTTAGGTAATGGAATCGGCTATACCCGTTTAAAAGTCTTCTATATAGTTTTTCGAGAGCTTTCGAATGGTATACTTGATGATGTCTGAAAATGAGTTTGAAATTTTCAAAAAATTTCGCCCTTAGGGTTTTGCCTGGGGAAAAAAGAAATGTCCCATAAAAGGGATGTTCCACCAGTGGGATTTTAGGGGAATTTTTCCTGAGGCATAACCATCCTATAGAGAAGGTCTGGAGAAAGTTTCAGCTAGATCATATTGTTTTCCCGTAAATTATGCTAAACAACCACACTATAATGTATTGGACGACCTTCCAGTTGTTGTCTCGAACGCCCACGCCCCAGAGCAGTGTTTATTGGGTGGGTGGCTGACCCCCAGCGGTCTCCTCCAAAATTGCCATGAAGATAGGGGGATGTTTGAACTTGTTGTCCGATGAATTTTTACCTTGATTGTAGATCAAATATTGAAGGTGAGTTTGTTTCACCCCTCTAACTATATCTTGTCTTTTTAGGTCGTTTTGTGAATTACAGTAATCTTGCAGTTGATCGAGCACCAATAGCTCATGAAATTGGTGTCGGTAGCATCATCTTATTTTCACAAGGTCAATATAGAGCAGGACAAACACAGCTCACTGGTGGAATGAGGTAAAAATCTTGCTGAATTGTTTAAAATTTTGAACGGAGTCTCCCAGTTGGTAGGGGTATAAGATGGCACGAAGAATAGATCCCAACTTTCATAGATCTTTTCCAAGGCAGAAATTTCAAATAGATGAATACCCTTTTCTTACCGATAGCTCAATTATTTAAGAGACGCCTGGAAATTCAAACACTAAGACGTTTGCATTTAAGTCTTATAGTTGTTTGCGCGCTCTAAACCTCGAGTGAAGGTACTGGGTTTGAGTTTATTCTTTGTTTATGAGAAAAACAATGCAATGACTTCACACATTTGAAATTTGATATCAATCCTTCCTCGAAAACTTTAAAAAATTCTTCTCAGGCTTTAAAGGTTGATAAGTGAACACATTCGAGAATAAATCTTCATTACCAATCCGGAATCTCTTTTCTTTTTTCATAGATGGCATCAAGGTCGTATCACGTCCATCACCAAACAACAAAACGGTGGCACCCTTTACAGTGGTGTACACACAAAGACAGAAGCTGATGGAAAATTCTCCACATACAAAGGTTACTCTTATGAATTTCATAATCTGTATTTAAACGATTTGAGAGTTGGGCCGAATGTTTTTGATTTGCTGGATGATGATGAAGTCTCCGATGGGGAATGTGATGGAGTAGTTGATGCTGGTGATGTAGATGTCTACTTCTCATGTTTCGGAAATGATGGAGATAATGCATACAGTCCGAAAGCAGTTGCAGATGAGCTGAAAAGTAAAGGTATGATTTGCTTTCACAACGCCGTTAAGCCAACGCTGTGTCCTAGCTTGGTAAAATGTCTCGAAAATGCCTAAAGATACTTTAACAGATAAAACGTGAATCAGACCATTTTTCACTAACGAAAAGTCAATAATGAGAGTCCAACCCTGGGGGAGGTACTTGGACAAAATAGGTACTGGGCGGTAAGCATACCTTTTTTTCACACCTCAAAGTTCTCTCTAAAGGTTTATAAACTCATCTCATCTCTACTTTTTCCTCAAAAAGAATCACGATTTTCGTAAAGAATTGGACTAAAACTTGCCTCTCCAAGGTTCCAGAAAAGTTTAAACTTTCCTTGTCGACTTTCAATATTTGACTGGAGCGTGCCAAAAATTCCACCACTACTAAATCACTAGCTTAAAAAGCCTGATTTGATTCTTTTTCTTTCTGATCTTTAGGAATCTCGGTGATTCAGAGTAAAGATTTGAGCAATGAACTTGATGCAGAAGCACGCTTGAATTCAATGAAACACGCTAACCTGATGATGAAGAAAGCCAAGGTCTTTGTAGCGTGCATTAGTGATCAGTACACGCAAAACCAGACGTGTCGCATGGAATTCCAGTTTGCCAAATCAACCTTGAAGAAGCCAGTTGTTCCAATTGTGTTTGGCGAAGGAAGAGAATGGCAGCTCTCTGTTGTCGGTATGTCATTAGGTTCCATTTCTCGTGCCTATGGCTTCTCTTACTTCTTTTGTGAACTAGACATTAAGTGATTGAATTCCTAATGTGAGATTCACAGTAAAAACTGAACTGTGAAGACTTATTGTAGTTTCATTCAGAAGTGGTTTTTATGCGAGAAAAGAAAACTATTTTCCAATCACCAATGATCTCGAATGAGAGCTGAGTCAATGAACAATACGAGGTCTAAAGGCCAGTCTCTACTTGCACGCGCTTCTATCGCACTTTTTGGCTTTGACACATTTCAATTTTTTCAACCGCTACGTCAGATTGCACCAATGGAGTTGCTTCATTTTTCTTTTGACCAATAACTGGTAAATTGATACATCATTAAATTTCTCTTGTCTATATTCTGATATAGCTGTATAACACCGTAAACTTTGGTTTGGATACAAAAGTGTTCAACGTTTATTTTAGGAATGTTAATCAGTGGTGAGCTGTACATCGAAATCAAAGAGAAATGCGATAGAGAAGCAAAAATCCAAAGTATGCTGACATCAATCTCTTCACATTTGGATCTATCAAAAGTCAGCAATAATGGTGATGGAAACACAGTATCTGGTGGCGTTGATGTGGTGGATAACTCTAAACCACGTAAGAATGCTTAAATTAAGTTTACATAATTCTTAAAAAATGTTTATTTGATTGTACAATGGACAAATTTACCTAAACTACGTAATCCTAATCGGGTCCTAAGCTCGGGTGTCGACTCGACTCGACTCGTGACGGCACAACTCGGGTGACAAAGAAAATAATAATAATTCATTTTGCTAATTTTTTGAAGAAAATTCCAACATCTAGTAATTGTCGAAAATGCTATGAGACAGCAGTATATTTAAGAATTTTAATGAAAGCAATGCTGTTAGCTAAATTGTAGGCGTTGCTTTATCTGCTAAAATACATTAGAATAAGGTTATCATTTGTTTTTAGCTGACATTTTCATATCATACTGTTGGACAAATTCAACCATGGCTTTCCAAAGCAGTCAAATACCAAAAGCAGTTGGAAGTGAGTATGCTGACCCCCGTCTCATTAAAAAGAAAATTGACGGGCATGGCTTTACCACATGGTTAGACATAGAACAACTGAAATCAGGTGATCAGGGGGTTGGAATGTTCGAGCAGTTAGCAAACGCACTGAAAGATACCAAAATGGTGGTGGCATTCATTAGTGATGAGTATGCTAACAGTGTAAACTGCCGAATGGAATTTCAATTCGCTTTTCGAACGATACAAAAACCAATTCTACCAGTCGTTGTCGGAACAGGCGAAAAATGGAAACAGTCGGTTGTCGGGATTATGATCGGTGTCAACGACGGTTTAGAGCCAATCAGTTTACAGGAAATCAAATCAAATGAAGATTTCGACCAATCATTGAACAGTATTATGAAAAAAATCAGCGATATTTTAGACAAAGACACTATCCCATTGGACCAAGCACCTGAACGGAAATCGAAGAAACCGAAAGTCGGCGATCACATAATTTCTCATCACGTGGGCCATTGTTATTATACGGCCACTGTAGCGGAATATAACGCTTCGACTATGGAATATACGGTCACGTGGGATGATGGAGATACTTCAGGGCGTGTTCAAAAGTATGATCAGGTAAGAGTCGCCACTTACATTATTTCACTTTCATTTTCACAAATTATGTTTTAAAGAGTCATAAAAGTAGTAAAATGTAAACATTGCGCGAACCACATGTCATTAAAGAGAACAATTAAAATCACGTGTCCAAAACAAACTTGTAAAACAAATTGAAACAATCAAAATCAACCATATTTCTGGGAGTTTCTAAACATCGACCAGAAATGGCGACCACGACCAGCGACCAGATAAATTTGGGTTATCGAGTTTACCTGCTCTCTCCACCGTAGAGAACATCCAAATCGAGTCCTGATGTGGCTTTCAAATGAACCACTGAGCACGTGGCTGAGAATTACTCTAGCTAGATAATACAAGAAGTGGCTTTTGACGTTGCCAGTCATTTTCTAGACAAAGTGACACTTTTTGACAAAAATATTGACAGGGCAATTAATTGTGATTCCTGTAAACTTTATTACACCAAATATTTTAATTGTACCGAATGGAATGCCTTTAGTATGAATAGATAGAAATTGTCAGTAGGAAAAAGCTGGGAAGGCCAGTTTTAGAGATATCAATCTCATCAATTATTCTATTGTCCTTACATTGTCAAAATGACTTATTTTGACAAAATAATGATCTGATGATCAAATATAAAGCTTCCTAAATAAATTCCAGCACAAATTTTGCCGCAAATTTTTCCTAAATAAATTCCAGCACAAATTTTGCCGCTAATTAATTTGATGCCGAAGATACGAAAGGATAAAAATCGACACTCTATTCAAGCTCTAAGAGCGTTGAAATGGCTGCTCTGAACGTTTTGCACGTGGCTTTATAATCACTGTAGGTGAGACGGGGGTGAGCTTTACTCTTCAATTCGATAAATAAAAGAGGAAGACTCTACGGTGGAGAAAGAGGAAAAACTCGATAACCCAACATTATCTGGTCGCCGGTCGTGGTCGCTGGTCGCGGTCGCCACTTCTGGTCGATGTTTAGAAACTCCCCATATTTCTTTTGATATTTTATTTTCTATTTTGACATGTGACATTTGTTTTGATTTTGTATCCCGCTGCATCCGCTTTGTTTACAAATTTCGTCTGTACTTTTAAATCCCTTTAAGGCAGTCATATGCATAGCGAGATACCCTGCAAAATTTATGAGAGAAAGCAGACTTTTATGACATTTTCATTATCTTTTGATAAAACAAAGACAATAATTACAGTGTCGTAAAAACCGCTCTCATTCATAAATTTTGCAGGGTATCTCGCCTACGTGGTGAATATATTTGTTTTGGTTTTTTTAAAACTACGTCAATGCACTCCAAAATTTCTTCCCTTGGATTCTGCCGCCAATTCACATTCACGAGGCGCTGGATTTCGAACGCCATTGACAGGTGTGATAAATTTAATTTTCTGGCAGGAATTTAGTCAAAGCTTCAATAATTTTTCATGAATCTTTATGAGAATAATGCGTAAAGGAAAATTAAAAATAAATTAACAGCTATACAGTATTCACTGCATTTGAGATTTAATCCACCATCTGTAATCATTTCTTAGGTCGCATTGGACAAAGTTCCGGAGCCAGACGCTGTCGGATTGGATTCCATCATTTTCTTCCCACAAGGTCAATATGTTTTCAATGGTAACCGTTGCCAACGCTATCATGAAGGGATAGTGACCAACATCCATCGAAATTCAGATGGAAAATACCTGGTTGATGGTCATCATACCAAAGGTGCTGATGATGGCAAAAGTACTCGATATCGAGATTATTGTTATGAGTTTAAGAATATTCGTGTTGAGAGTGTTCGGATAGCGCCGTCAGCGTTGGATACAATGATTTGAAGATTCCATTTTGTTTGCATCCTTTGAGAATTTGAACAGTAAAAGCTTCCAACATTGTTACAATATCTGCATACTGTAATGCTTCGAATAAACGCCCCGGGCATTTGTTATTTTGTTGGTCTTTATTCGAGGAAGGGGGAGTTTATTGAAAAATTTTCCTTCATGGAGGGGTGTTTAATCGAGGGGGAGGGGTCGTTTAAAAAATCGGGGCTTATTCGAAGTAATAGGGTAACAGGATGTCAAAATTTAAACCATGTTTAAGACGAAACTCTTTACTTTTTGTTCTGGCAAACAAGCTTCTGATACGGACCACGTGCGAAGATTTATGAAACGCACTCTTGGAATTTGAGCGAAAATAACACCTATTGTAAATGCCAGAGCTGATTAGATTGAAAATCAGAGGGTTGAAGTATTAAGTCAAGTCAAAAGATGTATTCAAATTGATCTCTCCACTAATTACCTCGCTAATTACAAGTCTAGGGTTGGAGATTACTTAAATCAAATTTATTTATACAAAAAATTTTTTTTTATCTGAGATAATTTATTCGTTTTGATCTTTTCATACCTCAAAGTCTGTTTAGAATTAGATTGTAACATTTTGATTTGTAGATATAATGGCTATAATGAAGTACACGTTTTTTTTTATAAGAACGTCAAAAATTTTCGAAGCCTTCGGATGTTCTTAGTTTTTTGGATTTGAAGCCTAAAAATGTTCTTAAAATGTTCTTATTTTCAGCATTCTTTGAGCATTTTGATGTAATTTCTTAAGAAAATGCATGTTTTAAGTCTCCAAAGCCTTAGAATGTTCTTAGAATGTTCTTAAATTTGTGGGCCTCGAAGCCTTATGTTCTTATATAGTTTGTTCTTATAAAAAAAAAACGTGTATGCTAAAAAACGGAAGAGCTATTGCCTCGTAACTAAAAAACAATTGAAGAATAAATTTGATGACTTATAAACGGGGGGATGGGGTAATCAACGTGTTCCTCTAAATATCCCAAGATATAAGGAAGTTATAGACTAAAAAATGGCTATTTAGAGAAAGATAAGGGATTCTTTTTTTGACAGCTAGAATTGTTTTCACAATTAATAAACGGGAGGTCCTAGTTTAAGATCCGGCGGGCTAGATAATTAACAAGTGGTGGCCCAATTTATTAGGCACCTGAGGGCCTTTGTCTATTAAGGGCTCAGACCATAGTGAGTTTTTCATAATTGTCATGTATAAAATGTGTTTTTCTGACTGATGTAACCAACGAAACTATGGCATGTTATACATTTTCTGTTAGACAAACTATTCCTGAATCTGAAAATTAAAAAATTGAATTGAAAAAAATTTGATGAAGAAGAAAATGAATACATTTGCCAAGACAAGCATTTCAACTTTGAGGACCTTATTTTCGACGAAGAAAAAAACATTTTGAAAAGATTTTTGCACTAGATGGTGTATCTTTAACCAGAGGAATGTAAAGAGATGGAAAAACAGCTTCTTGAAAACAATGGAAAAACGGCTCGTCATATACCAGGTCTCTTGCCCTTAAGGAAGTTTATGTCGAGTAAATAGGTTTCTTTTGTTGTCGCTATAAAAAATCTGCATAATTAGCGTGTTGTGACAAAATTCTTTTGTTTCAAGCCTGATTATGCGCAAACTTTTAGGGCTCATATTTTGGGTACACCTCTTCTATACGAAAAGGTACATATATCTACTTGCTGAAACTTTCCTAGCAATTCTGCTGATGATATAACCGCATCATGACCGCACCATAATATGGAAAGCTAGACTTCTGACAGTTTTACAAGAACCAATTTAATATCATTGCGTTAAGAATTTCTTTTGCTATACATTGGTAAAAATATTGCTCCTTATTCTTAAAAATTGAACTATTAATCGGCAAAAAAAGGAAAAACTAATTTTCATTTTTATCGTCAAATCATGTAGAAACCGTCCGATTTGTATGGCGAGCCGTCTTTTCTGGACTTTCATTTACTGGCCCTAATCAACGTTTTTACAATAGAAGTGATCGTTGAACTTTGAGTAATCAGAGATGCTGTTTTTCCATCTCTTTACATTCCTTTGAGTATACACGCAGTTGAAATTCTGCATTTCAGAGTTGAAAATGTTGATAAAATAAATTACAAACTTGTAAAAAAATTCGAAAATAACTTTTGTGTACATTAGGAGTAATGTTTAAGCTATATCAATCTTTTTACCTAAATAATTCAAAAAATAAAATTATGACGATTAAAACTAAGCACTTTTTGTAAACATTTTATTGACGTCTTTTTAAGGTTCATGACGTCATTTTTGTAATCAAATTGCTAATTAATCTTGATAAACAAATTATAAAGACAGTTCTTTGTTAAAAATGTAACTGAGGAGATTCTCAGCTGTCGAACAATATGTAACATTTTGCCAAAACTTCGTCCCCGGCGGGAAAAATATATTCAATTTCAGCCCTATTAGGAAGTTATTGACTTTGATTTAATCCCCATTTGAAATGTGATCGAAAAAGTTGTACTTTAGGACCATCACACTGGTTTTTATGAGATGGGAACAATAGAATTTCTAGCCCCGTTTGGGTTTAGATAGAAATTTTCGTCCGTTCTGTGTGGAAAAGTTCCACCGGGGCACTGAGATAGGGGTGTTCAGGAGCTTCAAATTCCTTCTTAAGATGATTTAAAACTTTTACTGAGCCTCGACTTTATTTGTTCCTATCCTCTTCTTAGGATTTTTAGTTTATTTCTACATCTTTTGAAACTGAAATTTTCTTAAAGACCCATTCGTTTGAAACTCACTGGGCTATCCTTAAATTGTTCTTATTTTTTGGTGCTTTTAAGCCTCATTGTTCTTATAAAATTATTTTAATAACAATCACAAACCATTAGGAGAGATTTCATTTTGATTGACAGCTACTCTCCATTGTAGACATTTAATAAGGAAATGATAAATATTTCATTTATTTGGTTGCCAAGGGTGACGAGATATTATCATTTTTTAACAACATGATAGGGGGGAAATGAGCTTTTGATTTTGATAAAAAAACATATGGAGAGAGTAAGAGTTTTTTAAAACAGTGTAAAGTAAAAAGTATTGCATACGTTGGAAAAAAACTGCGAACTGTGTAAGGAATGTGCTAAACTTTGTAAAAGTTACGATTTGTTTTGGTATGTGAGCTAAGCTATACAATATCAAATTTCAGTATAAAAAGTGCAGTAGTAGAAAGATGTGTTTTGATAAAAATTCAATGTAATATTAGAAACTTATTCCTTAATATTTTTCTATTTTCGTCCATAGTAATATGCGATAGAACAATAATACCAGAATGTAGGCTTGAATTAAAGATTTTAGTTTGAATAAAAATTAATGGTGGAGTCGATCATAGCAATATGGCAGGATAATGAAAATATAAAGAATAAACCAAGGAGTTGAAGACTCCTATCTGAGACTTGAACAAAGATGGGTGCAGCGAATTCCAGAGATAGGCGGTCATCATCAGGACCACTAATCACATTATCCTGTCCTGAATGTTCTGAAAGGTTTGGTAACGAACTTGCCCTTGTTCAACATTACAATCAAACACATCCAAACATTCCTCACAACGAAAGTGCTAGCAACAATTCAAACCCTCATAAATTCAACGTTGGAGATCGTGTTTTGGCAATGTGGGAAAGTGCAAAATGGCAATATTTCCCAGCAACTATTGCGAGAGAAATTGACGATCGATTAAAATATGAAATTGATTGGGACGATGGTGATACGACAGGTATGCTTTGAATTTGATCTAGAAACTTCGTTTGTATCACACCCCTATTTCCGTGGGATATCTTTAATACAGTTTGCAAGGTTGTGGGTTCAACTCCCAGTCCCGCCATACCAAAGATTATCAAAATGGTACGTGATGCCTCTCTGCTTGATGCTTAGCAATTTAGAGAAGGATCAAGGGTAAGTGAAGCAATCCAGGGAGAAAGAGAGGAGCTTTCGGGTCGCCTCCGAACGCGGTTGCGGACTCATTTACGTACAGTTGACAGCCCAAAATTTACATTCCACTATTTGATAAGCTCCCTTTTTCGATATAAATCCAATTCCCTTTGAAAATCGAATTAGAGAGCGTTATATGTCTGATCGAGTAATCTTTGAACACAAAAACATGCACGTGTTTTTATAAGAACATCCAAACTTTGTGAAGCCTTCAGATGTTCTTAACTTTTTGAATTTTGAGCCTAAAATGTTCTTAAGACGCGTTCTTATTGTCACTATTTTGTGAGTATTTTTGTCCATTTTCCTAAAAAAATAGGTGTTTTACCATACCATATCACAAAGCCTTAGAATGTTTTTAAGTTGTTCTCAATATTTTAGCCATCGAAGCCATATGTTTTTATGTAGATTGTTCTTATAAAAAAATATCATAATTAAAATAATTATAACGCTAAGTGTGAAAATAGCCCTAGTAATCTCTAGGGCTCAAATAAGTATGCTTATTATTAAGTTTTCATCGGCGCGACCCCAGTGTCATTAGCAAAAACTGATTAATGATACAGGGGTGTACTAATAACCCACTAAAAATCATTAACCGCTTCCCTTTCAAAATATAAAAGGAATCAAATCTTCTGAATCTTTAGGCCGAGTAGTCGACTCCTCTAATATTTATCAAAACACTCCGGTCAATCCTCAAGACGTTCAAGCTGGAACAAAAGTGTTATTCAAGCAAGGTTCATATGGGGCAGGTGGATGTCAGTTGACAGGTGGTGACAGGTGGCACGAAGGAATCATAACAGAAGCTCATAGACTTCCAGGAGGTATCTATCGATTTAGTGGGCATCACACCAAAGGAGCCAATGATGGAAAGAGTTTAGGATACCACGGATATAACCACAATTTCAAGAACTATACTATAGATTCACTACGACTTTCCACCAGTAATTCAAATGTTACAGGAAATGATTTATTAACGAATAGGACTTCTGCCTTGCAGAATAATAGTTCCAATACCTCATCAGGAGGTGCTTTCGAAGTTGGAGATCGCGTTTTGGCAATGTGGGGATTGAACAAATGGCAATATTTCCCAGCAACCATTGCAAGAGAAATTGAAGATGGATTGAAATATGAAATTGATTGGGACGATGGCGATACGACAGGTTAGTAATGTTTTCTCTTTTCATTCTCTAAAGTTTTGGATACAAAATTATTATCCTCTTCTTTTTTAGTAATTTGTGCCCTGTATAAATTACACCCCTGTTTCAGTGACCTGGATAAATTTTGAAATGCATCGGGGTGACTATGAAAAAAAAGGTATGAAAAGAAATTTCACCGGGTCTGAATATCAGATCTCGTGCTTTTGAGTACGAATCATTGTTATGAGCACCCCCCCCCCCCCCAACAGACCTTCAATTCGAGCAATCACGCATTATCTTTGTTTTCACGTTTTCATGCAATTGAAAAAGCCCATTCACGAATTCACGCAAACCACTGGGGAGGCTGTTTTTATATTCCAGGGACCATGCTCCCTAGCGACTGCCTCGCAATCCATCAATCTGGACGGTGGACGATGATTTCTCTTTGATTGCTGAGCGTCAAGCGTAAGGCACCAAGTAACATTTTGTACTTCGTACGAAGTCTTTGTAGATTCTCAAGAATTGAATCACGGCCTTGTCCACCGTAACTGGACGCTCTATCTTTACGCTACGGTCGCAATAATTTTCTAACAAGCTCTACACGTTCTGTTTTTTAGGGCGCATCGTTAATGTTTGTAACATTTACCGTGATATCAAACCAAATTCATCAAACATTGAGATCGGATCCAAAGTCCTTTTCAGTCAAGGCTCATATAGGGCGGGTGACACACAAACCAGTGGCGGTAAACGATGGCATGAGGGCGTTGTGACATCAATAAATAGTGTAGGTGGGCGTCTCCAACTTAGCGGTCACCATACTAAGGGCGTAGCTGATGGAAAGTCGACCTCTTATGGAGGATATGTTTATAATTTCACCAATTATGCTGTTGACTCTCTACGACTATCAGGTTCATCCACACATGCCACAGCTACGAACAATCATACACATAGTCAAGGTACAATAAACAATGCTAACATCAATAGGACTTTCAACACCGGTGATGGTGTCTTAGCCATGTGGAGTTTGGAAATGTGGCAATATTTCCGAGCAACCATAGTCAGAAAAATACCAGGAAAAAATCAATATGAAATCAACTGGGATGATGGTGATACGACAGGTTTGTGAATTTCGTTTAAGAATTTCGCTTTCAGGTGTGCTCAAAAATCCAGAAGGTTAATCTCAAGGTAAGATAAATTTCTATGGAAAGGAAACGCTGATGCACAACGTTTAAAGGTTAAAGTATGATTTGGTATCATACCTAAACTTTTCCTATCTCTAAGAAATTAATCTCTCTTCTTTGCACTTGTACATAACAATGTTATGGAAAGTCATAACATTTACTTAAAATAGTACATAATTAGTAAAAGAACTTGAGGAACTGTCCTGGACTTTTGTCTTTGGGTAGCAGTATCTTTCGTCCTTAGAGGGTTGAAAACAAGTACCAAGGGAAGCATATTTTCACCCCAAAATCATTTAAATGAGAAGGCAAGAAAGCAATCGCAGTTTTATTCAATTTTAGGTCGAATCGTTGACTCTTTCAATATTTATCTCAACGCAAATCAACCGGGCGAAGTGATTACAGAAGGGAGTAAAGTACTTTTCCAACAAGGAGCTTACTCAGCTGGTTCTACTCAACAATCGGGTGGTTATAGGTGGCATGAGGGCGTGATCACGAATGTGCATACCCTACCAGGTGGCGTGTACCGATACACTGGTCATCATACTAAAAGTGCCAACGACGGTAAATGGATCGACTATGTCGGTTATCAATACAAGTTTGAACGAGTATCAGGCTCTGAGTTACGACTTTTTGATAATACATCTTCCAGCAATGTTTCGAACCACTCAATGGTATCTTTACAACCGTCCATAGCTCCAAGAAAACATGTTGATTTAGACACGAAGTTTTACCTGGAAGTTGGTGATCGTGTGTTAGCAGAGTATAAAAGGAATGGGAAATTCTACTCAGCTACCATTTGTGAAATTCTTTCAAATTCAAAATACATGGTAAACTGGTTTGACGGAGATGTGAATGGTGAGTTTCCTCGAAAACTGAGCTTCCTAGTCATTTGGTTCTCTTCCTTTGCAAAAAGAAAATATAACTTTCCTGGTAGAAGATTCCATAGAAATCCCAAATGGGGAACAAAATCCTTTTCGTTTAAGTTTAAAAATGCCAATAGGGATGGACTACGAGTACAATTTTTTCCATTCAGTAGTTATAAATGGGGATAAAATTACAGTGTAATTTCCCAGTTCAGTTTAAACTTAAACTATTTTTTACACGATCTTTTGGCAGATATGGAAGCAAGGGCTCCGGGTCTATAACACAGGGGTGTGAGAATCTACGCTTTTAAATGAACTAAGCTCTACTAATGACCTACAAGAAGTCCAAGGCAGTGGAGGTAAAAAAAAGACCTACTCCTTATAAGTAGAAAGAGTATAATTGACGTCAAATGTTGTCTAAACCGTAATGAACCAGATAGAATTTTTAGCTTTGTTTATTTATGTTTCTGAGCACACAGAACCTGTCGTAATATATTTTTTTGCTCAAAACATAAACAATCTATTCGTTGAGATTTATCATTTCCTTTGAAATCAACTTTTCTGAACAGTTGTTAATTTTGGGATTAGTAGTATTATGCCTCTAACGTCACTCTTTTCATAGGCGGTTTTAGACCATGTCGAACTTATCAGAAGAAGAGATTTGTAATTGCAATTTCATTGTCAATTAACGAGCGTTGCTCTCCTTTGCATGTTTCCGACGTACTTACTCTCCCTATTGTCTTAAATCCGCCAGTGCTTTTGGCCCTGAAAAGTTTTGCTTGGCCTAATTCGCAAAAAGTGATGATGACTGCTAAAGAAGCTTATACTTCTTTTTAGGTCGCGAGGTCAGGCATATCGAACTCAACTTAGACTCGATTCCAAAGCCTGATGAACTATCAAAAGACACCATTATATTTTTCCAAGATGAAGAACTATGGCACCCAGGGTTGATCACAAACATTTATAACGGTATTGACGGGACCTCTTTGTACGATGTTGGAACACTCCACGGTGCAAAATCTTATGAGGGACTACCGATAGATAAATTATCATCAAAAATTGAAGTGACAGACACAGGATTCTTGATGACACCAACAACGTCTTTACCGCCTGTTAATCCCCAGGTTTGATTTAGCTTCAGAAAAACTTTGAGTTTTTTGGTTTATTGTAGTTCATTCTCTTTACTCAAAGATCTACGGTGGCTTGTTTCTGCCTTTAATCGCGTTGTTGTTAGCCTTACAAAATGCATGCAAATAAGTAGGCTACAAAATTCTATTGTTAACAGAGCTACACGTCGGACATGTTAACTTGATAACATATCCGAATTTTTATCTTGTCAAATTAGTTTATCATGATAACTGGCAAGTTATTATCGTGACATTCACGATGACACATTTTCAGGAAAAAATGATGCCAAAAAAAAAATTATTTGATCAGGTTTGTCATTCAGCAAAACGGGTAAATATTATATCTAAACATTTTTTTCTGACAAGTTAAGCTTATGCTCCTCAGTCAAATATCTTAAATTCTTTTCAACAAGTTAAGCGTATGCTTTTCAGGCAAATTAATTAATTAAGTTAATTGCCCGAAACGCCCAAGCTTAACTGGGTGATTTCATCATGTCCAAAATGTCAAGTTATTTGCCCGAAAAGCTCAAGCTTAATTGGGTACCCTGAGTATCAGAGCTTAAGTTTTCCAAGAATATTTTAACCTCTGAAGACCAATAATAGAAATTTTATCGCGCATGTGTCAATCTAATCTCTGTAGAAAGAATCAAAGATGAAGAGCAGATATTACCTTATTAATGTCTAGCAGACTGTATCAGTGTGCAGTTTACTATTTACGAATTCCCCAGAAACCTCCAAGTGTAATCGAAGTGAGTTTCTTTCGAAAGAAATCTTTTACATGATCCCCAAATGTATAACAGTAATTACTAAGCTATTAATTATGGAAATGTCACTTTTAATTGAACCGAAATAATAGACAGACTTTATGTTATGATTCTCTATCACTGACTCTTTTTAAAAAGCATTGATGATATTTTTTAGTTGTGTGTTTCAACGACGGGAATAAAAATATCAACTTTGAACTTCATCCAAGATCTTGGATGGTCGTCATGGTTACTTTTGTCTTCGTTGATTGCGCGATGAATAGAATCTCGATTCGTCGGCACAGCGTCAATATATGATTTTGACCTGTGCTTTTCACGGTATTAATTGGGTGATTTTCTAAAAAGTCAATATTTTTATTCTACCGTATTATTTTTTAAGTACAACAAGAAATTTACACATCGTAACACGACTTCTAACAAGGTTATTTTTATCTTGCTTTTTTCAAAAAATATTTAATAAAATTTGATTTTTTTCACACTGTTAACTATCATGATAAATATCAGCGCGATTTTGTGGCAGAAACAAGCCACGGTAAAGATCTACTTCCGATAGGTCTTTTCATTAGTAATTTTGAGTGCGACGGCTACCTCTTCCCAGCGGGCGCACAACGTCGTTTCAACGTTTTTATTATATTCACAACATCCATATAACGTTAGATAAACGTTGTGAAACAATGTGGTGTGTTAGCTGGGTTTTGTCTTTTTGAAACTATCACCAGGGTTGATAAATCACTTGAGTCTTCCAGTGTTGCTTTCAAATAATGTAAGCTTCTCAAATAAACTCCTCTGGGAATCAATTACCATAGTAACAATTTGAAACAGAGGAAAGCGTTGCTCGTGACGTAATTTATGGAAAGGTAAAGAGGAAGCACCAATGAAGTATAAGCCGGAAAAGCTAAAATCGAATCTACTTAGTAGGATTCGAAGCCAACAAATCCTACCAAAGTTGCGCGACCTAGCGCGGTCCACCTTGTTTTTTTACACAAATAGCAGATTGAAACTGAAATTTACACCCAAATTTCGAAAAAGATATCACTCGAAAACAAAGGAACCCGTCATCAAAAATACAGCGCATTTTATGGCTTCACTTTTTCTTGCTTGAGAAAGGTTAAAGATTTGATTCTAGCTCTTCGGGCTTATACTTCTTTGGAAGGTACCACTCTAAGACTTCCTATAGAAGTATAATTGTACTGCTTTAATCATCAACAGTAGTTGACTAAACCCGGGGGAATCATGGCAATTAATAAGCGTAAGATATTTGCTAAGGTCTTGTTTACATGTGGACTTTTTTCTGTTGTAATAGATGGCAAATAACAGGTTGAACGTTGGTGATAGAGTTCTTGCGATGTGGATTAAAACAAAATGGCAATATTTTCCAGCTACCATCAGAAAAGTCCTTCCGAATTTACAATACAAAATAGAATGGGATGACCAAGATTCAACAGGTTGGTATACGTATATTAATATTTTAGGATTGTTTATACGCCTTTTTTATAAGAACAAACTATATAAGAACATAAGGCTTCGATGGCCAAAAAAAAAGAAAAAAAAAATCTGTATTTTTCCACCTAAACTAGAGCTTTTTTCCACACTTCAACATCGATTCCTGATGGATGAGGACGCATCAGCTGACATTTCCATAGAAGACCATCCCAGTCAAAATTTCGACGATCTCCGATGCTCCGAAGCGAAATGTTACGGTTTCGAAGAAAACATCTTAGTATGTATGGCATGTGAACGTTTCGTACATTATAAATGCTCCAGACTCCCACCATACCAAATTCAGGCTTTTTTGAACGCGAAAGCGAAAAGAAATGGACGATGGACCTTCTGCTGCATCAACTGTGTTGAAGTACCGAAAGATCTCCCTGCTATTTGTGGTGCAGTTGAGGACGACGACTTTACCAAACTAAAAAATGATATCTCAGAGCGTGATCGTGCTATCGAAGTATATGACGATAATGAGAGGAAGTTAATCAAGTCAGTCCAGACACTAAAGTCCCGTAATGCAAAACTCAAAGACAAGTCAATCGAGAGATGTACTGTCGAAGAAATGAACGATAAAATCCATGAGAAAATCACCGAACTTGGTGCAACCATGAAGGCGTCAATTATTGATGAAATCAAAGCGACACTCTTGAGTGTTGAAAACCAGATGGCTGAGGTATGCTGATGTGGTGAAAGACCCTTCACAGGATGAGTCTAATACTTCGATCAAAGAGGTGATTAAAGAAGCTCTGCGGGAAGAAGAAGCCGAGGAAACGAACAAACAGAAGCGTGCTTCAAACATTATTGTTCATGGAGTACCAGAACAAGATGCCAACACGGACAGGAGCTGGGTTGAGGATCTCATTAAAACAACCCATTCAAACGTTACCATTAAGCGTATTGCCCGTTTGGGTAAGACCTCGAACGATAAGAAGCGTCCCATTCTGATCTGCCTCTTGAACGAAGACGAGAAATTCAATCTTCTTGGAAATTTACCAGCTCTGAAAGGGAATGAAAAGTTTTCTGGAGTGAGCGTTACTGAAGATCTTACACCTGAAATGCGTAAGAAATTGCGCCTACTGTCTATTGAAGCTAAAGAACTTAATGAAACCGAAAAACCAGCAACAGAAATATATCGCGTCCGGGGTGATTCAAAAAACGGCTTCACTGTCAAGAAGGTACCACTCAGAAAACCGTCAACCCCCAACCAGTCGCCAACAATGAAGAATGTCTCCTTCTCGAACAACCTAACGGAGACAAATATCATCGACCAACAGGAGCCAATTAATCAAAATCAAAAAATTAATCAAAGATATGAAAGTTCTGTATACAAATCCTGATCAGTTGACTTCATTTAAAATTAAGGAATTACAGTCCATGGCCCATCAGGAAAAGCCTCACATCGTCGCTATATGCGAAGCGAAGACAAAAGTAGGTACGTTGAGGGAATTACATGAATACGAATTCGATGATTATAAAATTGCTAGTCAAGTTAACTTAGACACAGATCAAGGGCGTGGCGTTGTCATACTTGTTCACACCTCGATAAAACATTTAGTAGCCGAAGTCAAACCTCCAATCACTTTCAACGAAGTATGCATGATTGAAGTACAATTATCTGGAAAAGATTTGCTTGTTGTCGCGTGCATCTACCGAAGTCCAAGCAGTTCTACATCATCAAACGAAAATAACAGCAACCTGAATTGTCTGATAAAATCTATTGCACTGAACAACAAGTATTCCCACAAATGTTTGCTAGGAGACTTCAACTTCCCAACGATAAATTGGGAAAATTGGACAACCCCCACACATAGAAGATAGTAAAGAAGAAAAGTTTCTAGATGCTTTGAGAGATGCATATCTTCATCAACACGTTGACGAGCCAACTCGATGTCGTGGAACAGATGACCCATCTCTAATCGACCTGATATTGACAGGGGAAGAAAATCAAATAGTGAATCTAGATTACTTAAGTCCACTTGGTAAAAGTGATCATAGCTCGTTAGCGTTCAAATTTGCTTGTTATGCTGACCCCAAAAGTGTACAGACAAGATATATCTTTGCATCGGCCAATTTCCAATCGATGAATAACGATCTTAGCTTAAGAGACTGGAAACAAAGTTTCAAGAAAGCATCCGTGGAAACATCAGTGGATGATCTTTGGAAAACTTTCAAAGAAGCTATACTCGACCTCAGAAATAGGTTTGTACCACTGAAAGAAGTAGTAGTACGGTACAGCTTTTGGAAGAATAAAGGCAAAAATCCCTATAAAAAAGGACCTGCAAGATGAAATCAGAGAAGAAAAGAAATTGCTGAATAGAAGGTGGTTAAGATCTTCACCTCTCTACCGAGATCATCACCGCGCCAACTATGTACTCGCAAGGAATAGAGTAAATCGAATGCTGGTGAAGGCACATCGGGCATATGAGAAGAGT
The DNA here is from genome assembly GCF_902728285.1 of Clytia hemisphaerica. NCBI lineage: Eukaryota > Metazoa > Cnidaria > Hydrozoa > Leptothecata > Clytiidae > Clytia > Clytia hemisphaerica. The sequence goes on along the minus strand of NW_027104297.1, from coordinate 2,822,308 downwards.
ATCTGTGACAAATCCAAAGAGAAACCCAAGATCTTTTGGTCTCACGTAAGAAGTAAACTCAAATCAACAAGTGGAGTTTCGCCACTTCTTCAGAACCCTGACGATAAATCGTCTCTTAAACATGACGACCACGAGAAGGCAAACATCTTACAAAAGCAGTTTTGTAGTGTCTTTACTGATGAGCCTGAGGGTGAATTGCCAGATTTCCCTGCACAAACAGATAAGAAGATTAGTGATCTATTCGTCACCGAGGAGATGATGAAGAAACAGATAAAACTGATTGACACCAACAAATCCTTTGGTCCAGATGAAATTCATCCCAAAATGTTGGTAGAATTGGTCGACCACGTAGCCGAGCCTTTGGCGATCATAATGAATAAAACCTTGTCGTGTGGAATCATACCGAAAGAATGGAAGATGGCCTACGTTTCGCCAATTTACAAGAACAAGGGTGCTCAAAATCTAGCAATAAACTATAGACCAGTCAGCCTGACATCAGTTGTTTGTAAACTGATGGAATCATTTCTTAGGAGGCATATCATGAATCATCTACAAGATCAAAAACTATTGTCAAATAAACAATACGGCTTCATCAGTCACCGATCAACAGTTACTCAACTCCTGAACTACTTGGATAAGTGCTGCGAAAGCATTGCTAATGGTAAAGTAGTTGATACGATATATTTCGATTTTGCTAAAGCCTTCGATACTGTTCCCTACCGTCGCTTGCTGAAGAAACTTGAAGGATATGGAATATCAAGTAACTGTCTACGATGGATAGAGTCTTTCTTGACAGACAGAAAGCAACTTGTAAAGGTCGATCAAGCTCGATCAAGTACAAACTCCGTTGTAAGTGGTATTCCTCAAGGAAGTGTCCTTGGACCACTTCTCTTTGTTATCTATATCAATGACCTCCCGGACAACGTCATCTCATCTATTTTCCTATTTGCCGATGATACGAAGATAGTCAAAGAGATCAACTCAATCGAGGATTCTTTGACAATCCAACAGGACATCAATGAACTGGAAAATTGGTCGAGAAAATGGCTTTTAAAATTCCATCCAGATAAATGCCATGTACTAACTCTAGGGAAATTCGAGAACATCATCCATGCACACCCATACTCGTTAGATGGAAACCAACTTGAACACGTTTCCCTTGAAAAGGATCTAGGTGTGCTGATCGACTCCGATATTACCTTTGAAGAGCACATATCGAAACAGGTCAAGAAAGCAAACTCAATTCTCGGTGTGATCAGAAGAGGCTTCGAGGAATTATGTCCCAGGACACTTTACACACTGTATACCACCTTTGTTCGACCTCATTTGGAATATGCTCAATCTGTATGGTCACCTAGATTGCGTAAGCACGTCAACCTACTTGAAGGGGTTCAAAGGCGTGCAACAAGAATGGTACGTCGTCTACGAAATTTAACATACGAGCAGCGCCTGCGAAAACTGGACTTACCATCTCTTGAATTTAGGAGACAATTTGGCGACATGGTTCAAATATACAAACACCTTCATTTCTATGACAAAAATACCATCGTCAAAAAGTTTTCTCACCGAACTCGTCCCCATCGTAAACATGATTACGAATTGATCCCTAATTTCTCAGATGATGGATTAAGGGGTGTGCAAACAAAATCATTTTATTATAGATGCATATCGGCGTGGAACCAGCTCCCAAAAAATGTTGTTAATGCTAAGTCAATCAAAGCATTTAAAGAAGAACTGACTCAGGCATGGATAAAGCACCCGTTACGATTCAAGATCACTTTTGTAATCATTATGTAGATAGACCGGTTTAGAGGCCCTAGTGTGCCTGGACTGTAAATCCTTTAATAAAATAAATAAAATATTAAGAACGGGGTAAGAACATTTTAAGGCTTTACGGACTCTAACACACCCGATTTTCTAGAAAGACTGGCCAAAATCGCTCAAAAAATGGTCGAAATAAGAACATGTTGAGAACATGTTAATAATGATGAGTCAAAACTTTTTTTTAAATGTAGAACTTAAAGTTTCATGCTTACAATCATCAGCTACATATGATACAAGTTTGATCTAATTGAAAAAAATTCAAAATTCAAACACCGCTAGAATCGACAAGTCATAAAAATTAATGAGTAATTAGAAAAAATAAAATTATAATTCCCATGTGAGCAGCTATGTCCAGTCTTTTGTTTTATAATGTTTGAACATAAACTTATTAATGTGACGACATTTAGAAACAATTTCGGATCTTTTGTTAAGCAATTCGTCTTTGTTTTCGAATCTCAGGATTTCTAATTTTTCTTGTAAACAAAGGCGGCACATTTTGGAAGTGTTAGAGTAGGATTTGACCCGTTTTTGGATAGACCATTTTAACGTCGGGGCAATATTCTTTTTTTTTAAGGCCCAAATATACGTAGACAGGGTTGTGCTGTTTTTGTACTTAGCGTTGTTGATAGATTGCTTGTGTTCATTATATCGCTGCTTGAATTCTCTTTCGGTAAGGCCAATGTATGATTTCTTATCATGGTTAGGTGCTGTAACTTCGCATTTATATACAATGGATTTGGTTTTGCATTTGTTTTGTAACGGACATGCATTTTTATTACGACAGCTGCAATGTTGGTCGTTGTCTTCAGGTTTCAATAAAATCTTTTTATTGTGGGAGTTTATAATAGAACGGACGTATTATATATTACTCATTAATTTTTACGACTTGTCGATTCTGGCTGCGTTTAGACCAACTGGCATTTGTAATTTGGCATTTGCTCATGAGTGAGTCGATTTTAATAGCTTTTCCATTGAATTTTCTGTCATGGCATTTAAGGAATCGTCTTTTTAGAGTCATTACTGAAAAGGTGATTCCTTCAAGTTCAACTTTGACAGATCAAACAATGAAAAGCATGGAATTTCTCAAAAACTGCAGTCATTAAGACTGAACCTTTTTGCCGTAGGGCTAGGCTATGGCAAATCTTGCAAATTTTACAATCTATAGAAAGAACTGAATAAAAAACGTGCAAATACTTTAAAAAATCTAAAATATCATTTTTCTCTTTGTTTTGGTTCCTTTGTTTGATTTGAAATGCCAGAAAAGGGGATTCCTTTGCTCAAAATGGCATTTTAAATGCCAACGAAATGCCAACACGCTGTCATCATTAGGCGTTTGACAAACCGAACAATTGCGCGGAACAATAGAATTGAAAAGAATACTGCAAGCAATTACAAATGCCAGGCTGGTCTAAACGCAGCCTCTAGCGGTGTTTGAGTTTTGATTTTTTTTCGATTAGATCAAACTTGTATCATATGTAGCTGATGATTGTAAGCATGAAACTTTAAGTTCTATATTTCAAAAAAAGTTTTGACTCATCATTATTGTATTGCTCCTTTACGTAGAGCACTGTCTTTGGTGAAACAAACCCACCTTTATTGCTACTAAGAACATGTTAATACATTTCATAGGTGTAGCGAGATTTATGGAGGAGAGCGGTTTTTACGACACTGTAATTATTGTCTTTGTTTTATCAAAAGATAATGAATATGTCATAAACGTCTGCACTCCCTCATAAATTTTGCAGGGTATCTCGCTTCGCCCATGCATTTTTAGGCTTAAAGCTTGAAAAGTTGAGAGCATCAGAAGGCTTCTAAAAATCTGGATGTTCTTATAAAAAAACATGTAGTTGTGCATTTTGTCTCGTAGGTTTGATTGTGGATTGTTTCAACCTTGCAAAAGATGTGATCCCAGAAGCGCAGTGGATTGGTGTAGGGTCGATCGTTCTTTTTCAGCAAGGAGGTTACAGTGGTAACAATGACTTAGGTGAGAACGAAAAGAAATATTTCATGATACCATAACAACCACAATCATGGTCGAAATATTGAGATTTTAGTGTATTTTTACGTTTTTTAGAATTTAAAGTTCGGGCGTGAATTGCTATTTTAACAATTCAACTTTCTTTTATTGAATATTTCGATTTTAGAGGGGTTAAATTGCTTCTACGCTATACTCTAAGCCTTATTGGAGCAAATTGATTTTTTTAATCCTGAGATTCTAAGGTTTTAAATCTTAAGTCTCTTGTTAAAACTCAGACTTGGTAGACATAGTTTGTTTATGTTTCAAAAATCCAGTGGGTTGTTTTTAAGTTTCAGTGTAATCTTAAGTGAGGCCACCCAAACCGTTTTCGTGATGACGTGATAGGGACTTTTTTAAAGCGTGATTACGTGATTTGGAAATTTTTTTTTCGTGGTTGCGTGATGAAAGGTCAAAACGTGATCGTGATTTGAAAAGTTTTTGAGCCGTTATACGTGGTTTGGACTTTTTCAAAGGGATGCGTGATTGCCCAGTTTTGCTGATTTGCGTGATCGTGAAAGAAGACAAAAAATTGCGTGATATCGTGATCAGAGTTACCGCTGGGGGGGGGGGGGCTCTTAAGTGGTAAAAATGGAATTTCAGGGTAATTTCCTCACAAGAGATGAGGTCTGTTACCTGTTACTGTGACTCGTTCATTATTTGAGAAGATCATGGAAATCCAACTTTCATATTTGAGGTACGATCGGAGGAACACGTTGGCATCAAGGGGTGATCACTGAAGTGCGACAAGATGAATACGGAAGAATACTATATGATGGAAAACACACAAAGTCCGCACAAGATGGGAAATGGGTTACTTATAGAGGTAGGTACTACAGATATCTTATTTAAAACACTAGATAAAGCTATTCTGTATTTCCCAAGCAACTGCAGGTTAAGCAAAAAAAGCGCCAATCTTTGCTGAGAGTAGATCACAGTAGCAACCTTTGTTTTCAATCTTGACGTTTTTTGACACTGCACAAATTTTAAGGATCACGCAAGCTAAATTGTGACGTCACTTCGTTTAAAATGATGGAATATTTTCCTTTGCAGCTAGAATGGAGAAGCTCCTTCTAGGACCTTTCATGTCAAAAAAGTCCCGAAAATCCTGAAAACACATTGTCTGAAACACTTTTTTTTGAACCTTTTATGCTTTTTTGAGGTGTTTTTGGCAAAAACTCTTTCCCAAAAACACCTCGCCTCTCGAGGTGATGTGACGCATTTCCTGTGTTCCTGGGATTTCCATAAACCAACTATCAATTTTCTCCACAAAATCCAAGCCAAATTGCATTACCTGAAACACTGGCAAGTTTCTGAACCATTCAGTGTTTTCTCTGGTGTTCAAGAGGATTTTGAAGCTCTTGCAGTATCCTGTCTGAACCAATCAGTTATAAAAATCGGGTTGAAAATCGGATTATAAAATCGGGGAAAATCCGGAAATTTAGCCAGTCGGAACTTCTTTTAACAATCGGCTTCGACAGGACTTTCGGTGTTTTTAAGAACTTTGAAGAGTGAACCATTCGTGCTCAAAAGTGTTTTATGCAAACAATGGTTCAGACTCTGAGATAAGATAGCTGTGGTGAACTCAGTGTCTTTCTTTATGTCTTGAAATAATAGTGACAAATATCAACAATCCTTTGTCACTTTGTGAAGTTCATACAAGGATTCAAATGATCAGCCCTTTAAAAAAAGTTCATTTCACTTTCACGCCACTTTCCAAACACTGTTTCAAAAAATAACAAATAATAATTTATTTCATTCAGAGCACTACAATCCTTGCAAAACATCATTCTAAAGATTTAAAACTGAAAATGAAGATTAAAAATGAAGAAGAAGAAAACTTTTTTCTCTTTAGTGCTATAAACTTCATTTTTAGTACAGAAGTACTTCGAAGCTTCCGAATTTCAGAAATACAATTATCTTTCACAAAAAATTTATTTCGTTAAAGGTCTTAGAGAATTGCAGGTTGGAGTTATCAAACTTCATAAAGCAGTGTTTTTCGACTCCAGTGAGCTAAATCTTTTCGATTACTAGCTAATACAAAGGTGTATAAAACAATATTCTAACATATTATTGTTATGTACAGGTTATTCTCCCAACTTCTATGGCGTTGAAAGAGAAGATTTGAGAGTGGGTCCAAACATGTTTGAAGTTCTGAACAGTCAATCAATACAACCAGTTCATGAATCGACACAGCCATCTGCACCACCTTACTCCACCGAAGCACCGCCCTCTTATGATGAAGTGGTTGAAAGGTCATCCGGTGGCACTTTTTCATCTCCGCCACTTAGTGACCCAGTTCCGCCCTATAGTCCACCTTCTATGTCAGGGTCTAGTAATGTAAGCCAGCTTTTAAAAGATATCGATCCGTTTGTTGGCCTGATTGAGCGCTGCGTCAATCGAACAGAAAACAATGCAATAAACGCAGGTAAGAAAACCCAACATAAATTGCTTCACACTTCACCATAGACTCTTTTTAATTCCAACCTGCGACATCGGAAGACCATGATTTAGGAGAAACGTATTATTTTCCTTTCTCGAAAGCTCCTCACTGATACTGATACTGTATAATAAATGATCGATACATCTATTCTTTGCAATATTTAAAACAGACAATTTGAAAGAAGTAATGATTATTTGAATACCGTATTACTTCAAATAAACACCCGGAGCGTTTATTAATTTTTTTCGATTTTAGGAGGGGTGATTGTTCGAGGAGGCCATTTAAAAGAAGGGGGCGTTTATTGAATTATTTTAGTCTAAAGTCGAATATTTAGAGCAAATAGACCCTCTGTTTTAGTTCTTTATCAATGATTAAAATTGCATCGAAAACTGCTCTGGTTACAAGAAATGATTAAAATCTTCCTTTTCAAACCCAATCAACGCTGGTATTGAAGTATAAAAGTCACAAGTTTGTATTCGCAGGGGGCGTTTATTTGAGGGGGCTTTTTTTAGATAATTTTCCTTTGAGGTAGGGCGTTTATTCGAGGGGGCGTTTAAAATAACGGGGTGTTTATTCGAAGTAATACGGTAAGTTTGTCAAAAAAAAAAGATCCAATCGTAATTTCTCCTTTTAGATATATTCATATCATACATTTGGAATGATTCTTTGGCTGCTAAAGAGCTTGAACAAGTAACGAACTTTAAAGGCACTGCATGGTCCGATCCTAGATGTCTAGCCCGTGATTTAGCCTCAGATAAACACAAGATATGGTTGGACATAGATAGTATTACAAATTCCACGCAAACTATATTTGAGCAACACGCTAAAGCGATACGTAATTGCAAAATATTCATACCATTTATCAGTGACGATTATTCGGCCAGCATGTTTTGTAGGATGCAGTTCCAATTCGCTTGTGGTTTTCAAGACAAAAGGATAATTCCTATCATTGTTGGTGAAGGAAGTGATTGGAAATCTTCGGTGATTGGAATTTCATTGGAGAATAATGGCGAACGATTTAAACCAATAATAAACATGCAAAACGTTCACAATGAAGAAACATATCATAAAATCTTATATGAAATTTTATCTGCTGTTGGGTCGTAGTACGTTTGATTGAAAGTACATCCTCTTACGAAAATGCACCTCTCAGTTTAGGCGTATTTTGAATCAATGAAGATATACTTTGATCATATTATTCTCATGTATCTTTATCAAAGTGTGCAAATTACAGTGTAGAACTACCCTTTTTCGAAGATTTTATTTTTAGAGGATTTTGACCTTATTTTCTCCACATTGATTGCATGTATGTGTTTGTATGGCATTGAACTTAATCTACAATTATAGACAAAATATTTGAGACGAAGGGGATTTTTCTGCGAAATTTTAAATATCACAATGATTTTTAAGCGTGTTAAACTACAGTTGAAAAGTAGAGTTTTGTTTTAGCAATGAATTTCAAATCTGAATTTTAACATGAGACTTAAGACTTAAGACCTTAGATTCTCAGAATCTACAAAATCTAATTTGCTTCAATTAGGCTTGGAATGCAGCCTAGAAGTCACCAAACTGATTCAATAATGAAGTATCCAATGAAAGAAAGAGGAAGTACTAAAAAAACAATTCCCACCCGAACTTTTGAATTCTGAAAACGTTGAAATACACTAAAATCTCAATATATTTCGACCATGATTGTAGATATCATTTTTTAGATATTGTTTTTGAATGAAAAGTATGTAAATTTTATATCATCCTTGATTTTTGTGTAAATTATTTAAAAAATGTTATAATTAAGATTGTAAATTTATTTTGAGGTAATTAAAAGGTTAAATTGATCAAGAACAAACGATAGTAGTCAATGCGAGGGCCGACAAAAGTTAATACTAAATGAAGACATGGGTAGTTGTGAAATATAACACGACGAAATGACAAAGACTTGGATAGTGCTGGTGTACGGGACACAACCATTTTAAAGTTTCAGACGAAACCAAACTGGCGTTTAATCCGCGAAAGTTATTATGCAGAGTTTTTAGGCTGCTTAGCTTGGTTGGTTTCTAAAATTATCCGAAAATTTCTATTTTTATTATCGAATGAATTTTCGAAATATAGCCGTAGGTGCTATAGACACCTATAAACACAAGAGCTCGCCCGGAAAATTTTACCGACGTCCTTTGATAAACTATGAATGTAAGTAAAACGCCATATACCTTACTTCATGTTAAGGTCTAGGGTTCCAACAATATGGGGTGGTTTTTAAGAAGCCCTTTTCAAAACTTACAGCCGGGGTTTAAGGTTTTAAATTTGAAGCAAATCCGTGAGAAAAACGTTTCAATTCTTTTTTAATGATCGACTTCTAAAGGTTAATGACTAGATTTGGTGGGTCTAGAAGATTTAAAAACAAAATCTTTATCATACAATAAGTCGTAGCCTTTGATGAGAAATTCTCACACAACTTGTTGATACGACATGACTTAACGAAGTCCACAGTTTCTAGATATTCGAAAGGCTTTCATTAAGATAGTAGATCTCTGTTCTTTAAGGCAAAAGTCAATACTATATTAGTATTGCCTTGACACATCCGGCCACATTCGGCATCAGGCCTTCTTAAGTTTGTCTGTGTTTTTTTTTGAATGAAATGCTAATTACTTTCCTTTTCATACCATATATTTACAGCAATATACTCATACATTTTGCCACATCCTAATAATTAAACCTTGTATTTGGTCTTTGTCCTTTTTGAGACGCGCTCTATTCCGTAAACAAGAAGCAAAAATAGACGAACAAAATGAATAAAGATTAAGGATTAAATGTTTTTCATTCAACATCAACCTTTAAAAATTATAGAAATTCAAAGATGAATTTTACTTTACATTAGCTCTGATTCTATGAAAGGGCTCCCAGATTACAAATTATCAAAAACCGACCCTCTAAAAAGGTCGTAAATTTTCGTAATTTGAACAGTATGAAAAAGTCTCTCAACGGGACGAAGAAATATAAAAAGGGGCACAATTTTCGAAATTCAATTTCTCAGGTCGATCTCTCAGACATACCCGTCACCTCGCAAACGTAGTACCCCTTGGAGACTATTCAGCACTATTGAGGAGTTTTTCTTGTCAGTGGAAACGCCAAAGATCGTGATTTGCTTTTCAGTTGTTTTTATCAGTAGGAAATCCCTTCAAAGGAGTAAATTCAGACAGTTTTGCTTGAGCTGTTATTATATTGCACATAACACCATTTTTTCACTGCAGCTTCTTTGCCAATTTGCTGCCTAATCTAGCGACTTCATAGCAGCGCCGAATTTAATGGCCAACAATGAGAAAACAGCGAGCGGCAGCACCAGTATCATTTGTTTAGGTAACCAATGGGATAAGATCTTCGTTTCAAAGTACAAAGTTCATACACATTGGCATCTTGCAACTTACTTTTCAATACGGGCACCCTACAACCTTTTTTATAAATTTTGAAACCTTCTTGCTTTAAATAGATATTTTCGATAATTATCTTTATCATTTTTAGCCACCATTTGTTTAACAAATTGTCAAATAAGCGATGAACCTATACCTATATTGCCAAACAACTTTGGATGTGAATCGAACCTTTGTGAAGGAAAAGAAGAAGGTGATTCGTTTCCTAATCCAACTGACTCCGATATTCTCGTTAGATGTGCCAGCAATTGTGTTGTTGATAAATGTTACCAATGTGAGCAAAGTTTTCTTACTAATTTGGTTCCAAGGATCGTCGATGGTGAACCGACATGCGTTAACATCATATCATTCTAAACAAATTAATGTCAACCAAGATTGGGAAGGCTAATGATCGAAATATTCTCATTCTTATTTTTAACACAAACAATAAATTTGAGCTTTAAAAAATAGTAACGATATTTGTTCTTTGTTATCTTATTCAGTAGTCACCTCTTAAATCTCTCAAGTAACAATAAACTAATGAAAGATAAAACTTTAGTCGATGAGAAATTTGTTACTTTTCTCAGCTGGTACACTTTCAATGGGTACATGATGGGGAAGATTTTGTTGGAGAAAATTTCTACTTTAGCAAAGATATTCATTGCTTTTCCTTGAAAGAAATTTGTCCTTTGCTTTTCAAGCGTTTACCTTTTTTGCTATTTGAAACTAGTGGGGGAGGGTAGTACACGTAGAAGGGTTTTTCACTTTTTGTAGGGACCCACGACCCCTTAGAGGAGATTTACGATTTTGTAGGTTAGAAAAGAATAAACCATGATGACCTAAGTGAAAATCTTTCTTAAAGTTATGAAAGAAACAAAGTAAGCGTTCTTACAATGATTTGATTCAATATCCTATAATTGATTGTTATCTTGTTGCACTTAAGTGTATATTATGAACCTGAGAAAGCTGAGAAACGTAGTTTAAAGGTCAAATTTTCTTGGAATCAAATAACTGCAGAACTGTTTCTTGTTTAAAAAATGATTGAACTGGTACTACGAGTATCACACATCTATCAGTACAACTTATCATCGCTAAAAGTATATAGATTACTGCGCTTACTGTCAATATAACAAGTACCTGTAAAGAGAAAATATAGAAAATAATCACTAGAAAATAATCTGGATAGTGTGTAAATCGTTTTAGATCTTAAAGTCACTTCGTCTAGTTTATTTTGACATTACAATTCGCTCTAACTTCAATAAAGAGAAAGATCTTGTACAGGTTACCATGGATACTTTTGTTCTCTGATGAAATAAACCGGCATTCGCAACCACAGTGTATATTCATACTGTATTAATACTTGTTCCAAAAACATTGCCAGTCCACACATTTTGATACATATGCAACGAATTTTCATCGTATTTTTGTTACACCCCATTCTCACAGACCCACCCGGGGACGGAAACTTGACAGGGACTGATATTCCCATACTTTTTTTATGGATGGGTTTCAATTTTTTTTTAATTTTTCAAGTTAGATAATCCAATGGGGATGGATAAAAATAAGAAAGAATTTTAAAGTTAGGATTAGTTTATTTGATTATTTTCAGTGGAGACAAAAATTGGACGATAATTTATAACCAGGACGATTTTTTGGCCAATTCTTCCAGTGGGAAGGGCTGCCAGTGGGTCTGTGAGAAGGGGTTGTTTTGTTAGAATCTTAGAACGGGTGAAAAAAAACTTAATATATAATATCTCAAAAATGTCCTCTTTTTAATTTTGAAAGCTTTAGAACATTTCCAGTTTTCTTAGAGCCTTGATTTCATTTTGTACGAAATTGTAAACAACCGGTATAGTAAAATTATAACTCTCATCTTTAAAAAGGCAAATCACCATTTAATGAACCCTCAATATTTTTCGTTGGAGGTAGAAAGTCAATCACCATGTTTCTCCAACACCCTGTGTGAAAGTGTTTCGGTATCGAGCACAGTCCATTGCAATGCAAGCCTGTGATCGAAACCTTCACACAACCAGTCAATCCTGATAATATAATTATCAGGAAAATTACCATTCACAATAAACGAGAAAGGGAGGCGTTTTTAGAGTGTTCCTCCTCCGGTTTTAACATTTTTTCTTGGTTATCAAAGTTATATGTCCTTTGTATATCTATTTTGGTCTTTAAAGAGTTTTAATCGCAGTTTTTAAATTCCTTTTGAGGTCAGAATATTCAAAAGATTTAGAGCTATTTCAGAAATCTCTTATCTCTTCGTTCGTAAAGTATGTCTGCTACGTACTGCTCTTGAAACTTTTATTTCTGTAAATTAAACCTTTGCTGACGCAATGAAATGGTCAGATCTTCAACTAGGTCAAAAATAATAGACAAACTAGTCTGGATTAGACCATATGAAGTTTTAGTAACAATTTTTAAATCTCCTTTAAGAGCATTATATTTTTTCATTGTCATTTAACGTAAAATCCTTTCATTTCAGAGTTTCAAAACGTAACTTACGTAATATGTATAAGAGCTATAGTTATAACAACTATACTAAAATGCAAAAAAACTCAATCTTGATATCATTTTTAAGTTTAATTGTTACAAGTATCCAGTGACAAAATTTGACGAAAAAATGTAAAATGGCTCAAGTTGCATGACCTAGAAAACACTAGAGAAAATGTCAGGGACGTAGGGGTTTGACACTGAGGCGGTATAAGCCAAAAACTTGAAGCCCGAAGGGCTAGATGTCGTGCTTTAAGCTCTTCCAAGCAATAAAAACGTGAATATTGGAAAAAATATTGCTGCCATTCTTTAAGAAAACATACGAAGCTTCTGATTGGTCAAACGCTAAAATGCAATAGTAATGTCACATGACCTAGGTAGGATGTTCTACCAAGCCGCGGCTATCACTTTTCAGTGAAAGCACGTCATCTCTATAAATCTATGGTATAAGCCCCTTTATTGGTCCAGCGCGCAGCAGAATGGACCTTTAAAAAGCAACTGATCGAAAAGATTTTGTCTTTGTCGGGGCCTGTGCGCGCAATAAATTAACAAGTCCAGGCTAAACCAACCACCGATCTAGAATTTTTGCCCCGCCTACCCGTGCGATGTTTGACCTATGTTTTGGATTGAATTGGTAGTAGAGTCAAATTTCCCGGTTAGATTAAAGGGTTGTTTCAGGTAGGGTCAGTTAGGGTTAGGGCTAGGGTTGGGGATGTGAGTTAACCCCTGGTTAGGATTTTAGCCCCCGGGTAGAGTTTGGAGTAAATACCATGTTTATAAGCAACTTTGAACTCCTTGCAGTTGTGAATCGATGGCCGAGTAGTTAAAGCGCTGGCGTTCTGATCATAGTTGCTATATAGTGGGTTCGATTCCCATCAGCGGCAAAAGTTTCGAAATTTCGGGAAATGCATCAAAAACTTTCAAACTTAGCAATACAAAGAAAGTGTCAAAAAATAGAAGCTCAGAGTGGAGAGGATGGGAAGGAAATTTTTTTGCGTCACTTAAGGAACCCGGTACGAACTACATTCGGTTATTGCTACGTCAGCTGGACCTTCACGCCGCTCCGGCTTCTTGTCTTGTTAGTGTTTCCCCCGTATACAACCATCTCACTTCTTCATCATATTTCCATGAAATAAAGATCTTACTTTATCAAAATACCTACTCTAGCGGAAGCAAGGCATGTATGTAGTAAGCATCAAAATTTACCCAGATTTTATCAATATATACTCAGTAACATCCACTTGTTCTTAAATCTTACCATACTATGGGAAAAACATTTTATTCAATTGCGAGAATGAATAATTGAATTTTTTTGACATGGTGAGACCAAGGATTTATTATACACTGGATATACAAGTAACAGATTTTTGCTGATTTCTCGTGTACTAGCTATGTCCGCAGTAATGATAGTATTGTTCACTCTCCTTCCCTCATTAAATGATTTTTCGAAGCATTTTTATTACATTTCTTATCGAAAAGCACTTTCCTGTGAGAGTCGGATTCTTCCACTTAATTGATAATTATAAGTCGTTATGACGTTTCAAGCTGTGAGAAAGATGCAAAAGACGTGTTGTGTATAAGAAATTTAATGTTGACACCGGAAATTTTCAAACTTCAACCTCAAAAAAATCACCTTGCCACCACGTGCCTCCAAAGGATTTTCATACCACAGTGGAGCCAAGACACTCAAGTCTTATGTATGTTGATTTCAGCTCTTCTGGGAACAGTCTTGGAAAGATATTTCCAATTGAAAATTTTGTGTCACTATAAGCATTTTGGCTGGATTTCTTGTCTAATGATGTTTTTCTCACATTAGATTTCACAAATGTATCTGGCTTGGAATACTAGCCTTACTTTCAAACTTTTTTTTCTGCAAATGTACAGAAAGAAAGAGCTAGAGAACTTTTTAAAAATAAGACTGATAAATATTTTTAAAAATCAGACATCTTCGAGCCGCCATGACAGTTGTCCTTTGCGGACAAAGCTAGAACATCAATTGTTTTCTGAAACAAAGGAAATACAATGATCGCTCTCCATCGTTTTATGAGTCGTTTATCCAGTGTATAATAAATCTTTGATGTAGCCCACAAAACTGTGGCATGTTATACATATTTTGTTCGGCCAATTATCATTGGGTCTGAAAATTTAAGAATCGCAATGAAAAAGTTTGATGAAGAAGAAAATAAGGACTTTTGCGAAGAAGAATATTTCAACTTTGAAGAGTTTATTTTCGGCGAAGAAAAAATATTTTGAATTTTTTTTTGAGATAGATGCGGTGTATCTTTTACCAAACTAAAACTAGATTTTCGGAAAATTTTTCTAAAAGCTTATTTGTCTCAAAATCTTAAAAATATTGCTACTTGAGCAATTTTTCATCCCAATTTTTCATTAAAAACAGCCATAACTTTTGTTGCATTAATTTAGAAAAAATTTTCGAAAAATTTAAACCATTTCAATTCTTTGCGGACGGTTTAAAAAAACTTCGAAACAAAAAGGTTAAGTACCCAATAAAACTTATGCAACATATTATTAACGTCTTTTTAAAGTTCATAGCGTCATTTTTGCAATTAAATTCTTAATTACTCTGAAGGGACTCGATTAAAAAGTAATTTGTAAAGGTAATTCTTTGTTAAAAGTGTTAAAGAACCTAAAACATAACTTTTATGTTCAATTTGGTCAGAGCCCTTAAGTCTTTACGGATAAAATTAATGAGCCATGCACGTGAAAGTAGTCTACACAATAGACAGATCCAGGCTTTTAGGCCTTACTCTTGGTCTAGAGGCACTGCTATAGGCGGCCACTAGTGACCCCCCCCCCCCCCCCGGGAATTGCTTATTAATAGGTTTAAACATAATAGACAACTTTCATAAAAGATGTTTATCAATAGAGATTTCAAATAAAAGAATGTTTAAAACACAGCTGATTGGCTTAGGTTTCGAAACTCTCTATTGTTTCATTAAAACCTCAATTTCAATATTCTAGAGCATTGCTCATATCCCGAAGGGTTGGCAAACGATATCATCCACCAGGATGCATCCTCTCTTATTTTCCCCCTATTTTCTACTTTCCTGCTATCTTCTATCTTGATTTTCTGACTTTCTCAAGTGTTTCTAACTGTTTTCTTAGTGTTTTTCTGAAATTTGCCCATACCGGTGAAATAAGTCTCCGACCCCGACTCGAACCACCAAATGCAAGCAACCTTGGTTTGTAAACCCAATGCCCAACCGCTTGCGTCAGCGAGACACGGCAAAAAGCTGTCATTCACAAATACTTACACAAATACTAAGTTTACTTGCTTTTATGTAAAAAGAGTTTATTGCAAGATTCGACATTTGTCGGACTGAAGTAGCCCTTTTCTTTGTTCTTGTTGTCAAAAACATTCCCTAAGCTCATCCCATTTCAGCCCCCTTTTAGAAGTATATACGTCATAATGTTTTGAAATTCACTTATAGACAAAATGGTCGATATCACAGATATGTGCTATGTTTTCAACCTTGTTCATTGCAAAGATTTGTGTTAAATACCCTTGTTCTATATGTATGCATTTAATCAAATTACAATCCTGCTAAGAGATTTAGAAAACATTGTAATTTTCGTTGCTAGGGATGGACCATCATTTTCGTCTCCGTAGAAATTATGCCTTTTATTTTACTCTAAGCTGAATGAAACTAAAGTCTATTCACGATAAGTGTGCACTCTTTTTTCATTTACTTATAACTTTTGAAAGAATTCTTCAATCTTTATAAATTTGGTATCATTGGAGAGATATTTGTGAGTGGAACAATTTGAAATAAAAAAATCTTCAAAATAATTCTAAAAATGAAGATGAAAATGAAGAAGAAAAAAAATGAAGATCTTGTAGAAAAATGCTATAACTATCATTTTTACTGAAGTGAAACCTTGATTATCGAACGTCATCACTGTGAAAAAATTTCTCAAAAATAATCATTCAGTCAAAAGATATCAAACAAAGTTTTAAGCTAATTGACGTCTAAAAACGCTGTTTTCTGCTGTATTTTGCTGTTTTTTGGGGTCAACCACTTATTAACTTTGTATCATAACTTTGTATTGAATAAATATTTTAGTGAAATTTCTTCACAGTGATGACCTCCAAAGATCAAAGAATCTCTCCAGTGAAAATGAAAGTTATAGCACTTTTCTACAAGATCTTCATTTTTTTCTTCTTCATTTTCATCTTCATTTTTAGAATTATTTTGAAGATTTTTTTATTTCAATATGTTCCACTCACAAATATCTCTCCAACAATACCAAATTTATAAAGATTGAAGAATTCCTTCGAAAGTTATAGGTAAAAGAAAAAAGAGTGCACACTTATCGTGAATAGACTTTAGAGTAAATGATCCAGCTATTTAAGGAGCGTTTCCTTTTGATATAAGTTCAAGGTTGTAAGCTCTTTCAGAAATGCAGTAACTGATAGAGGGAGTTCAAAAGACTTTTCTCTATAAGTACTCAAGTCTGCGATTGCAGTCGGTAGGCTTTTCTTTCGATAGCTTTTTATCCGAAAATAGAGGAGGACCAATGAAGTATAAGCTAGCAGGGCTAGAATCAAATCTCCGTAGTAGGATTCGAAGCCAACAAATCCTACCGAAGTTGCGCGACCTAGCGCGACCCACCTGGTTTTTACACAAATAGCAGATTGAAACTAAATTTTACCTCTAAATTTCGAAAAAAAATATCACTCGAAAACAAAAGAATTGCTCGATTGAATCCGTCGTCAAAAATATTTTAAGGCTTCACTTTGTCTTGCCTGAGAAAGGTCAGAGATTCGATTCTAGCCCTTCGGGCTTCTACTTCATTTAGGAGTACGCCACACTCTTTCTCCTTGGATTGCTCCACCTGACTTTGATCCTTCTATTTAACTGCTGAGTTTCAAGCAGAAAGAAATCAAGTTCCATTTTAGTAATGAGTACGAAGTCTTTGATATGACTCGGCCGGGGATTGATCACCGTAGTTAGACTTTCTACAGAAGCAGCCGGCAGAAAGATTTTTTAGAAATATGTGTCCTTATCTTTTAGGAGACCACATGTTATGACCTTCAATTTTCTTATACAGATGATGTGTTTTGATTTCTAGGAAACATTTATCACACTATTTGTCTCCCTAAACTGATTACTATTTTAAACTCTGTACCAGAGTATATCTCACGCAGTGGCGTGGTGGGAAAATTTCTCTGGGTGGCCAAGGCAAATATGGCGCCCTTTTTAAGGATTTTTTGTTTTTGGCGCCCCTCTCTATACGCTCATTATGAACACAAAAAAGGGAGTGTGCGAGCGAAGCGAGCTAGAAAATTTTGAGGTGATGAGGGGCGCCATTTTGTTTTTTTATTTGTCAATCTTTCGATATGGGCGCCTGAAAAATCCTTCTTGGCGTCCCTTATTTTTGGGCGCCCCTTCTCAAAAGGGCTCCGCTAGGGGGGCCTGGCCCCCCTGCCCCCCCCTGCCACCACGCCACTGATCTCACGTTTATCACTTCGTAGTACGTAGGTCTTCTCTCTCACGTTCGTGAACTCAAAGATCCAAAATGTAAACAAGAAACATTCGATTTGACAAATTTCTATACTTTCTGACAATTCTGACGGCCATTTTCTCTTATCGCCTCCGATTTCTCGCAAAACTTCAACACCACTCCATCGCAGCGGTTAGTTTGAAAAATCTCAAACGAGAAAAGACAATGACAACAGACCCTCTACGGCAATGAATTTTGAAATTAGCCGTAGATATCGGGTCTGTGTACAGACAATATACTTTATGGATGGATGGATGTGTTCTATAATCTTGGAATAACATTTTGCCAAGATATACTTGTAAGATATTTGTTTTTTTTTTTCACGAGAGATGTGTTCTGAAGCTTTCTAGGGTTACTAGGTATCAGGATCACATCAATTTTCTCTTGATTATACCCCTGTCTCTTCAGAATACATTCTTATTTCTAGCTGATTAATTTTCGAAGTTCTGATCAGAACAGATCAACATTTTTAGCTAAAACATACTTTCAGAACACATCGGGAGAAAAGATCGCCTCGTTGGCTGCTTTCGTTTCTACCTTTGCACTGCGAATTATAACCTCTTTATGGAAGTCGACATTATTTTGAAATCTTCTAAGATCTACTTTCAGGTGAAGTTATGTGATGAGAAAGGAGAGCTAGATAATAAACAAACATTTACCACCCCTTTAACTATAGAAATATAATCATTGTTATCATCTACATAAAACGATCTACTAAAACATAATTTTTCGAAGATTGGAGCTGTCTGGATAATTGCTGAAACTTCAGAGACCCATCCTTCTGGACCATGCGGCTAATATCCTAACATAGATATCTCCTCGAGTCTTTCATGATGTTTTTTCTCCCCGTTATATACTTTTATTGTATTTGGGGCACTGTCCTTGAATTATGTAAACAGATTACTCTCAAAACTTGAAGCCTCTTGAGAGCTAAATTGTAAGCAAACACGCAAAAATTATGCTTTGGCAAGCTGATGAAATCTAAGTTTCTTATCTTGCCGTCTTTATAAGTATGAGGGTTTAGCAAGTAGATTATCTTTAGTGACTTTTGTTTTATTAGTAAAATGAGTGAGTCAGAAATTTATTAAATTAGGTTATTTGACAAAGAATTGAACGGTTTGCATAGTGATTTTAAATTGTTATGGTTGTTGTGAAGTATACATTTCGAAATTTTTTGATTACCAGATTTTACACTCAAGTATAAGTTCATTAAAATAAAAACTCTTGTAGATTAAAATATAATCATTTTATTAGATTGAGATATTTTGTTCCGTCCGTCCAATCTGCTTGCCTTGTAAAAACATAATTAGATTTTTCCGTTAAATTGCTATTGCTTCCATTTGCACACGTGATACGAATAAATTAGCTACATAATCTTAGAATGTGCCCCGACCGAATTCTCGCGACGTGCAGAATGTTAGATAAGCCGATGTCAGCCAGGCGTGAGGTTTCTAAGACCATGTGATGTGAACCGCAAAACCGACAAATGTTGACACCTGACGGAAATTGTCATGGAATGTTGCTTTTCTTAGTTTCATCATACTTTTAAACTGCTTTAACAGGTTTTACTATTTTGTTCACGTTTAATCCCTTTATACAGTTTAAATTTCTCTCCAATTCGAACCGATACTTAAATTTTTTTTTATTTGAGCCGTTTTTTGTTTGGTTCGAATTAAACTGTTATAGTCTAAGACGAATCACTATCTAAGAAAAAAACCTAAAGCCGAAGAAAATTCACAAACGGGTTTTTTTTCTGCTGAAAGATTTACAGACGGTAGAGCTTGCTGGCCTTTTTTGCAAAACTCTAACGCCGATGACGGCTGTAAGCTTCGCGCTTATTCCATTTCCTCATCTTTACAATCACTATAACAGATAATAAGATCATTTATTAGGTTCGAATTAGAGAAGGGCAATTATTGACATTACTTCGCGTGGTTTTGGTTTTGAATATTTGCAACCGTGAAACAATACCATATTTATAATCAATATCTTTGTGTGCCCTTTGTGAAATTGTACTTTTCAGGTTGTGGACTAAAAAAATAGATTATTGTCTATTCGTAAGTCAATTAGATTTCGCCTTATTTGGTACGGTTCATTTGGAAAAACTAATAGCTGGCCAAGTCAATAAAAATCATGCGGTGCTTGAACTGTTTGATACCTTTGAATTGAAACGGTAGGTCACAGCTTTAATCAGCTTAAGCCTCTCTAATAGTGAACTTAATATAAACATCGTTATCTGTACAAATCTTCCCTTGTTTAATGCATTGTTTTATATTTAATAAGCTAACATTGCGAAATTCTCACTCATCTGAGGTCGAATGTTTTTCATGCCCATATTTTAAAAGTCTGCCCCTACTACTTTTCGAGTTTGTTCATCAAAGGCTGAATGTTAAAAAATAGACCGGGGACGTAGAAGAAATGGGTTAACCTACATTAAATTACTAAACTAATATCCCTATCCCTGTGATGCACTCAAAGATATAGACATATAACGTCATTCGTTGACCGTAATCAACTCAAACCCATCCTTCTTACACCCCCTTCTCACAGACCCAGTATAATTTTTTTCAGCCAGTGGGGGTACAAAAAACGGCCTAAAACTCAATGAGGATTGATATTCCCATGCTTTTTATAAATTTCAATTCTTTTTTTTCAGGCCAGAAAATTCAGTGGGGATAGAAGAAATTTGATTATTTTAGCGGGGAGAAAAATCAGGGTATAATTGTCCACTGGGGACGATATTTTGGCCAATTTTTCCAGTGAGAAGGGGTCCCAGTGGGTCTGTGAGAAGGGGGTGTCTTCTTGCACATTACCGAGTTTATGTATTTGCACTTTTGAGGACGGTAGAGTGACTGAAGCGATTTGGAAAAACCCGCAATTCCGCCCCGCAAAATCGAGGACGGTAAAAGTGCTGATTTACCGTCGTCCTCCAGCTGGTCAGGATCTACTCAAATTAGAACCTTACCGTCTCCGTCGCTGAAAAACACACATACATAAACTCGCTATTGAGTGAGAATGGGTGGAAGGATTCAAGGGATCTCCTACCCAGAGCTACTTGTACCACTTTATTGATTTTACCGATGGACCTGATACAGTCATGCGTGCTATCATAAACATAAAAAAAGTGAAGTCGTGTGGAGTGGGAGTTGTTGTTTAACTTTGCAACGAGTACACGCGTTTTTTATAAGAATGGTGTAAATCCATTTCACCCGGGGGGGGGGCACTGGGTTTGCGGACTGACGGTATGTGCGGGCCAAAAATTGGCTTTTAAATTTGCACCCTTACAGTGCAGCAAAAATCAGTGAAAATCGTACCCTTAGAGTGCATTTTCCCCCAAATTTTCGATCCTTTTCGTGCAAAAAATGGTCAAAATTCTAGCATTTTTGGTCAAAATATCTAGATTTTTCAAGAATTTTTTGAAATTTCTGCCCTTACAGTGCATCTCTAGTTTTTCCGACCCTTACAGTGCATTTTTAACATATTGGAAAAGGTACCCTTAGGACCCGCACATACCCGTCGGTCCTTTTGCCCAGCTGCCCCCCGGGCCATTTCACCATGGATATTCTTAACTTTTTTGGGAAAATCATCCTAAAATATTTTTACAGCATTCTTAGGTTAGGATCCTAATTGAGACTAGATTTAACATTTAGTACAAACGTCATTCTTGTGAAGGAGTGAGCCTTACTTGGGGGAATTGACAATTTATAATTGAAAATGCTCTAAAAATGGCATTCTTACCTTGAGTAGCAAAATTCCATGATGGTGATATTCTTAGCATATTCTTAATTTTTTAGTCATTTTCATCGTGTACATTCTTATAAAGTGTATTCTTATAAAAAAAGCGTGTAATCGTAAAATCAAACGTCGTCGTTGTTTCGACGTTCATTGATGGTGGCATATTTTTTTCTGTATCAATAATAAGTAACGCAATATAACTTGGAAACTCAGGACGCCTATTTCTTTAGTTATGATTGTGACAATAAAAAGATTACGTAATATTTCATGGTAGGGAAAATAGTATTTTGATAATTATTCCTGATCATCATTTGTTCAATGAAATGACAATGTGTATTCTTCCGGTTTCAAGTGTCATACATCATCACTTTTTTAAGTTGGACAATGAAGCAAATGTCACTGTAATAAAGTCGTGTCATCATATTACGGGAAACCAAAACCTAGACACTATATATCATTTCTCAAAGAAAACTCTTTATTGCCCCCGCAACGAGCGTCAGCGAGTGAGGAGGCACTCATAGCTTCAGGCGCAAGGATTGTTGGACTGGAATCTCGGATTTTTGTTTTGTTGTTGTTGTCGCGCAAACCTATCCGTAGTTAGTCTTTTCCGTGAATGTTCGGTATTGTTTGTTTTTTCCAGGACGGCTTTTATTTTTCACGTCAAGCGCCGCGGGAATTTTACACTGCTTTTTAGGGCGGGTTTTCATTTCTTCCTATCCGCTTATATATAAAATTTGTCCGATTGGTTAACATTCAGGAAAGGAAGAAGATGTAGATGCGTGGAAATTTCTGGAAGAATTTAAAAACAAGTAGTTTCTTTCCTTCTCCTGCAGTCAAGACTTATTATTGGTGACTTTGAGATACTTTATGATTTTGTACAAATTTTATTTTATTGATTTGAATTTACATTTATTACTTCCCCATTACTTCCAAGTTCTAAGTGATAACAATAATGTGAACGAATTGATGTTTAATTTTTACCACAGAACAATAATGAACAATGATTATAAAAATGATAATAGTAGAACAATGAATGAATATGGCCAATATGGACAAAAGTGATTATTTTTGGAAATTGAATTGGCAACAAAATTCCGCTGTAACTAAATAATTCAACAATCGTAATTCAGCATACTCTACTCCCAATAAGAATACATAAAGAAGATCCTGTATTATAGTACTTTGTTGACAGTAAGTACATTTTTTTTTCATTGAGTGTGCTTTTATAGATCTATATTATGCAGTTTTATGTTTAGCGTTTGTTCTTGTTGACACTTACCAGGCACTATTGGGAAATTATTATCGGAAATTGAAAGAACCTTTTGTGTACTATTTTGAGGAAATTTCAGTACACTCATTATATAGAATCTAATTTCATGTTTCTTATTTTCCATTTAAGCTCATTTTATGAATGTGGACTCGTTTACTTTGACAACGCAATATTACCTCGTTACTGCTACTATTACCACGTTACGTCATGATTTTCCATCCTTCTACACGATATTACTGTGTTACAACTGCAAGATAACTGGCATATCTTTTTAATGTAGACGCAATTTTGTCCATGAGATCCCTTATCATGCCGTTGGAAAAAGTCCTGAATGTACGCTACTTCCTGTTTATACCTGCTTCCTGCTCATCAATATTGCCTTGTTACTGATACTATTACCACGTTACGTCCTATCATCTTCCATCCTTTACACGACGCTGTTAGTGTTACAGCTTCTAGATTACTGGTAAATCCATTTAATGTAAACAATTTTGGATCACGATATCCTTTGTTAAACCGTTGGAAAAACTCCTAAGTACGTTGTTACCTGTCAATTTTTGGTTCCTGCTCGTTATGTTTCTGGCCCATAGCATTTCTTATGCTGTTTGGTTCTACTTATGTTTCATTTATATTTCAAATTGGTTGAAATAAATATAGTTGCATGTCTTTTGACTGGTTTAGTATCTGTAATTGATTCTACCTGGACACTTTTCCTAATGAATGTTTTTAGATTCGTAATTTATTCTTTGTAAAAAGTAATTCACATTTTTAGAAAAAAATATGTTTCATTTATGTTAGCTTATTCATTGATATCTCAAAGAAAATGCTGTTGAGAAGAATCATTCTAACTATTCCAAATCATTTCCAAACTTTTGCTATAAAGCATTAAAAAGCCTTAATTAGCATTAATTAGTTTTTACAAGCATTTGTACTAGCGGGTGGCAGTTAGTGAAAGCTATGGCTAGTATAAAAGTGTAAAGATAATAATCGAATCCAACTAAACAACAAAGTCTTTGTTATAAATTATTGTTTGAGTCTTTAATTTGAATCTATACCACCCAATGTCAGACGTGACCCTAAACTTTGTTACCGTTTATTAAGGTCAGAGGGAAAATTCATGGAAAAATTCATTCTGAGGAATCATATATGGATTCTGGATAAGTTATTGATGTGATTTAATTTCACAATAATAATGGGCCAATGAGGCAAAATAGATAAATGAGCAAGTTGTGGCAAGTCGTGTGCATTCTAAAGAAGCTGTACTTAGATATATTTACTCTTCTAGTACCAGTAAAGTGAATGGTCTTGCTCGTCCACAAATGAAAGGCATTCCACAAAGAAAATATAGACGTCTGTCGTCCATGTTCCTTGGTGAATCGAACTATACCCAAATTGCTGAAACACATCTCATACTGTATATCAAAAGGCTATATAAAGCAGATCTAAATATAGTGAATGTTCAAAATGTATGAACAGAGAATATCTAAAAATAGGGATGTTTGGTCGTTTTATGTAATTTTAATTTTCTGAGCAAGGAACGGAAGTTTGCTGCAGGTTATCTAATACCTCATTAAAAACGTTTACCTAAATTTATATTGGTAATGTTAGTCTTTTATAAGAATTTTTTTGCAGTACCAAAAGTTCTTTAAAAAGGACTTTGGTAGACATAAAAATTAGGAAATCTTTGCAATTATAAACGTAAAATTTCCACAATATAATGCTATTCATTCTATTCTTTCAAACAGCATTTGTAAAAGGAACATTTATTTACAATTTTAAAGTTGTTGTTTATAACCCTGAACCGTTGCCAAAGATCTACATCAAACCTGTGTTTACGTACAAGCTGTAATGCCTATTTAATCATGATTTAATTATACCCTTTTTAACAGATTTTTGATCTAAAAACAGACCAATTCCAATATCCGTTGGTATCTAAAGTTACCCGCCTATAATGGAAATGTCTTGTGATTTTCCCTTTTTTGTATATGGAGGAATGATTGTACAAAGCTTTATAGCGAAGGAAATGTGTGTGTTTGATTTGAGCTTTATCAACAGGAAAAGGGGAGGGAGTAATCAATTATAGAAATCGGACAGGGAATTCCATTACGATCTAGCTAAGGAACACGATGATTTTCATGCGATGAGTTTGTATTTTCGTTGGATAAGAAAACCAACGGGACCAAGATGATATTAATTGCTTGTTCAAACCCTGTGCAAATGCCGGAAAAATCGGTCAAAAATTTGACCCGAATGAGAAAATACCCTGTCTTTTCTCAACTGCAATAAAACTTTCCAAGATTTCTGAGCTATAAAAAATAATTCCAAGTCCTCAACCATAAAAACAAGGCGTTATCTATCCATATTGCAGGGGTAGAGTTTAGGGGTTTCCGCAACCAAAATCTTCTTTGAAATTTAAGGCTTTTGTTAGAAATTTGGAATAATTTTTGCCATCCGAGATTCCGTGAAACTTAATGCTAAATTCCGTTTTTCCATACTAAATTGGCCAATTTTCCGTTTATCAAGTTTCTCTACTCTGTTTGAAAAAAGGGCCGATTCTGCTCCTCCGCCAACCTTAACCTCCCCCTTTATTGATGTCAGCTTCTTTATTTAATCCAAAAAATTGATGTTTTTAAAAACAATGCTCATCGGGTCACCGATGCAGAGCCGATTTCAATCGAACCGTTGTTTGAGGTTTCAGGATTTTATCAATAAAAAACGAAGTATTACTTTTGGCATCTAAAATCGAAGCACATAGGAGCTCTTTAAAACGAATACATTGTATAGTTGATTATGCAAGTTCAATGTGACCTTTCCATATCAAAGACCATCGATGGGATAACGAAATACAATACACAATTCTTCATTCCTAAAATATTTGCATCCTAGCTGACACACAACGTTGTTTAAACGTTTATCTAACGTTCACAACGTCCATATAACGTTAGGTGAACGTTGAAAGAACGTTGCGTGCCAGCTGGGATCGTTTCAGCATAAATTACCAAGCTGCGAATTCAGACACCTCGTTTAAGAGATATGTGACGTACTCGGTTATAAAATATAGGGTAGCATAATAAGGTGGTCAAACAATGAATCTATAATTCTTCAAAACCTTCCCTTTTGTCACACTTCATTTAGGCGCTTTTTGTATCATTAAAGAACTTAACTTAATAAATGGAGTATCAAAGTTGGAAAGGTTTGTATGATATATGAGAGAACTGGGTACTAGGGTTAAGAGATATCGTTTTACCGTAATTAGGACTGGTTTTACGATTGAGTGTGATTCTTAATTTTAAAGGGATGATTACTTCAAGACACTTTTTCAAGAATCTTCCCTCAGAAATTCAATTGGGCCTTGCGAATATTTCCAACTTTTTTCTTTCTTATCCATATAATAATGTCAGCAACAAAGTAACTTCTTTTATTATTTACGGAATACTCAGCGGATTTAAACAGTGAAACTGGTGGCAAACGCCCGGTGTCTTTCGTGTGTTTCCGTATAAAAGATTACGTCCTGAGTATCAAGAATACAGGAATTAGACATGAAACATTAAAGTTAAAACTTTCTAAATCTGTACTAAAACCACATTCAATGTATTAAGTCTATCTGTATGATGATGACGACGTCTCCTTAACGAATTACTTGGGTTTGCTATAAAGCTTATGATTGATGTGTTTGGACCCTTCTGTCCTGCGTTGAGCTTTAGAGCAAATAGGACAATGGTATTACCTTACTCATTACGTGCAGCCTTCTTCGGTCTCATGTTAGACTAATTTCTTTCAGTCCAATATTTGATCCATTGAAAACTGAAAAAATAGATTTGAAAATAGAGCAGATTTTCTATATTCGAATATGTTTGACCGCACGGCTTATCTTCTAAATGACCTGTGTCTCCCTCTCTCTATCAAGAAACGTCAATATCACTTAAGGCGCAAGTTTGGACTGAATATTTTTGATCCGATTTAAATATAAAGTTAACTGACAATAAATAAGACGACTTTCGTTGAGAGACGCGATTGACATAAAAGACATTAAAGTGTTGAGATCATGTCAGGATAATTCTAATTCAACTAATTTATGACGAGGATAAGGCCCTTAGCAGAGAGAACATCAGTCTAAAATTGACATTTTTTTATTGATTGATTTTCCAACAATTAGGTATTCTTTCATGAGGGAATCATTCCGCATATAGCTGCCAGAAAGCTAGACAATTAAAGTATTCAAAATCGATACATAAATCCTTTGAGCCAAATAAATCATTATTGACTCATTTCAAACGCCCTGGTGGATATTCTAAAATTATTATTTGAGAATAAATGAGGCAGACGTCTTAATTAATTTTACTTTGTCGCATATTCTTAACTAAGATCGAAATTGACCAGTTTATGCGTCAATTTTGTTTTCAAAGTCACCCTGTGTGTCAAGAAAAAAACATACATCGGAATGTCTACTGACATCATTGCACAGCGTGTAAAAAATGGTGATACAAACATTAAAGCATTTTTCAAGTTTATAAGAGTGAATAAAGGGTCACACTTACTAGAAATATTTCAATTGAAAATATTATTAGGGAATGTCTTTGAGTGTGTGTCCATTAAATTTTCACACAGCTTTCGATATCTGCCTGTACAATGGTAAACTATCCAATTCTATTGATTTTAACATTGCTTAAAACAGTATCATGTCAATTTTTTAAAATAAAAAATTCTCTGTTTGAAATTTTACAGTGTGGGTGTGTTTCCCACTCTCCAGTCTTCACTGTGATCTACGGTGAACATTTGCTTGTTTTGAATATCCCATCGCTGAAGTTAAAACAGACACATACTGGCGCTGGCTCATATTAACTTTATCACAATGAGCCAGTCATATCCTCCACACAGGTGGTTAAATACCTCAGAAAAAGGTGGTGTTAACAAAATGAACTCTAGAGTCAACAATGGTTAACTTGATATCAAATTTATCAGCTGACTGGCATTACAAAGTCTGCTTATCCTCTTTAAGAAAAGACTTCCTCAGAGGAAATATAGAGATCTGTGAATTAGACTACGAATCAGACAGTAGTTAGTGCCAGACTAGTGTCACAAACCCGCTGGGACCCTAGCCCCACTGGCCAAAATTTCGTCGCCGGTGGACATAATACCCTACAATTTCAGCCCCACTGAGAAATTGAGTTTGATTTCATCCCCATTGGAAATTCAATGCAAAAATTTGCTGTCCAAAACCATCCCCACTGGATATGTGTTCGGGAACAATAGAACTTCTATTGTTCCCATTTTGATTTCGATCGAAGTATTTATCCCCACTGTGGGAAAAAGGCTGTGAGAGAGGGGTGTAGTTTCAGTTCGTTATCCCCCACTGGCTGAAAAAATCCCTACTTGGTCTGTGCTGTGAGAAGGGGGTGTAAGGAAGATGTAATATAGGTTACTTACTAAAATATCTGAATATAAATCGAAGAAAATAAAATATGGTAACCGAGGAAAATAATCATGTGCTGCTTTAGGGAATATTCAAAATACTTTAATCGTAGAAATTTTAGCGAGACTAATTTTAGCGTTTTAGCGAGTTTTCCCTATTTTCGCTAAAATAAATCTCGCTAAAACATGCCGATTCGCCAGATCGCTACAATTTATCCGCGCGAAATTTTTGGTTAAATTGCCTTGATACATTTTTATCAATAGGAAGGGTTTCAGTACAAGGAAATGCTAGAAAACGAAAGCAATCAATAATGTAATACGAGTATTCGCTAAAATTTATCCACGCGAAATTTTTTGAAATCGTGATTCGCTAAAATAAATCCCAAAAAAATCAAGATTTTCCTGGTTCGCTAATATACGCTAAAATTAGTCTCGCTAAAATTTCTACGATTAAAGTAACAGCTAGCTTGGTGGGAAAATCTAGACATCTCTGAATCGAAAATGAAATTAGAACTACAGTAATCCAAAGCTGCGGAAAGGAAAGGAAACATTAAAAAGGACAACAGGGGAAAATCGATTTCTTCGGAGATAAGATGTGATTTACGTCATTCCCCCAGTTAGAAATCCCCTGTGAAAAAAAATGACTAAATGGAAATCCACTGTTTTAAATTACTTTTTTTTTCCTGATTATTTGAAAGATGGATTGTTTTGGTTACATTTTCAACTGAGTAATCTACGTCAGATCTCCCGTTGGAAAAAAAATCCCCTGTGAAAAAATTACTAAGCAATAAGATTTCTAATACACAATTTGACTGCTTGATGTTCTTAATTAAAACATGAATACTTCATGCAATTGTCAGAAGAAATTTTAGGAAACCCTTAGGCTTATTCAAATTTGTTGTCAGGCTTTTTTGGAATTTTGATGAACATATCCAGGACATACTTTATAAACGGTTAACATCTTCAAATTTTCGAATCCAGTTGGAAAATGAAGAAAAAGAATATATTTTTCATTATTTTATCCTTATTTTTGTCGAATTATAAGATTTTTTCATTTATTCAAAAAATACATAAATAATTTCCACATTCTATGAAATTTTCCATTTTATCATTTTTACAGCTCTATACATATCTGCTCTCTCTCAAAATATTTTAAAAGGATAAAAAATAACTAAAATAGATAAATTCTATATTAGAAAAAATAAGATTGAAGGTATAAAAATAAAAAAGAGGAATAAGATTTTATCCTTTAGGTTCACTCTTCTCGCGTCTCTCCTAAGGTATTATTTACACTATAATATTTATGGAATATCATCATACTATATGCATATATTTACACTAGAAAGAAATTTATTTGGCCTAACTTTTAGTCCAAACTAAAATTCAAGGACCAAAATTAAATTTATGAAAGGTTTAGAAAAAATTAAACCGTAAGCAAGAATAGTTTTAGTGACGTAACTTTGATTATCATAAATTTTGAATTTTCGTATAAATAGAACTGATTTATTCGTTATCAATAGTCTATTCAGTTGTCGGATGTTTCATCGAAGCTTTATCAGTCTTTCTGACGTCAATTTTGTATGGATCTGCACGTCGTTAGAACGTGTGTGGTTTAACCCTCAAAGGAAAATTGGTTAGGGATTTTCACCATCCACCATCTTGAATATGGGTTTTCGGTGTGAGAATAATGTGTGAGGCAATACTCGTAAATAAAAAATGAATCACATTTTTCTTTCCTTCTTGCTGTGATGTTGCGACAGGATTGCACTACACCGTCTCACGTTGTCCCATTCATGAGTATTATTGAATATTTTAAGAAAGATTACACCACGCTGTCAAGCTACCATTATGGAATCTTACATTGACTACAAGATGAGCTGTCAATACGTTTGTCATAAACACAAGGTTTCGAATGACATTTTGTTTTCGTGTATCTTTCTCATGTGATTTTCACGTCAAAATATCTCCATCATTTCTTTCATAGAAACTCTATTCTCCTTCAAACCAAACAACATTTTGCACTCTTGAATTTCTTATTTTTCTTCTTAGAATTTTTAGCCATTGCCGAACGAGCAGCCGTTTCAAATAAATCCATTACTCCTGCTTTTGTTAGCGCCGAGCATTCAACAAAAGAGACCGCATCGATCGCCCGCGCGGCTTGAATACCATCTTCAATTTGAACGGGAACTTGTTTATGTCCTTGTAACTTTAACTTAACATCTTCGTTATTCCTCAAGTCTTTTTTATTTCCGCATAAAATAATCGGTACTCCCGGACAGAAATGTTTGACTTCTGGAGCCCATTTTTCGACGACATTCATGAAACTGTCCGGACTATCAATGCTGTAACAGATAACGATAACGTCGGCATCCGGGTACATGAGTATACGGAGTTGGTCATATTCTTCTTGTCCCGCAGTGTCGAATAATGCAAGTTCAACCTATAAAGATAAAGAGAAAAATTGGAATCAGATATATAGAATTTTTTTTCATACAAAAATGTACTTGATATATATTTTTTATGATATTTCCCATGGTATTATAATAATTTTAGATTCAGTTATTTTTCCAGAGATATTTGAAATTTGTAACAAACAAATTAATTAAAATACTTCAAAACAATAATAAAACTGCAAAAAAACTTAAGCAAGGCTTCACTATCTTTTAACAAAATTGTCTCAATATAAAATGTCAAGATTTTTTGTAAAAGATAATGCATGAGTCACAGTTTGTTTGTTGAATATTATTGTTTTTTATAACTAGGGGTGTTTTGATTCCATTCGGAAATTCTTGTATTAGGGTTTTGCTACCGTTTTAATGCCTACTAGGTTCCTGTTTTTATTACTAAGAAAAATGTTGTTGTCTCTAACTGTCATTAACTAATAACGACATCGTATTCATAAGAGAGGAATATAGACAAAAGGATTGATTGCTTTTCAGCTCTTGTCAGATTTCTTTTCTAGACATTTCCATCGGAATGTCAGGAATTTCAATTTTTCGACTTCTTTCTCAGGTCTGTGTTTTTGATGTGGTACAGTAAGTAGTATTTTTTAATTGTCAGTTAAAGATTTTTTGAGAAACCTTTTTCTCAATTTTGTATGATTGTCTGATTTTTATTTGTTTTTATAACTTTAAAAATATAAACTGCTAGGTCATGACATTTCAAAATTTCTAATATTTATTTCTGTTGTCAAGTAATTTTCTCACGTTTGACTTTTTCTGTTTGAAATTTCTTCTTAAAATTTGTTTCGAATAAGGTCAGTGGGTTGCCAAAATATCAGTTCATTAGAAAACTCTCTATCTACCCTGTCTCTTTTAGTTTGAGGGCTGTGGTATTGAAACGTATGTTGCGAAAGGTCAACACAGCACTTTTGACAAAAAATAAGACTCTTGCTCAATCAACTTTAGGGGTTGCTCTTTAAAACCAAACCACCCAAAAACATATAAATACAAAACATAGTCTAGTTACCTGTTTGCCATTTTCAACTTCCATGTCAGCAACATAATTGTCAAAGATTGTTGGAACATAAGATGTTGGCATCTCATCTTTGGTGAAAACGTACAATAAACTTGTTTTACCACAAGCGCCGTCTCCTACCATAACCAACTTGCGTCGATGGACTGTAGGCTCTTTCACTAATTTTTGATCTTTACCCATTTCCAATGTATTCTTAAGTTATTCTTATTTGTAATTCACGTGGCTGTATATTTTATATGAGAATCACACAATTTGACTTGTTTCTCTCTCCGATGAACCGTTCGGTCAAAGTCGTACGCTAAATGATTTAGTTGGTTTTTGTTATCAAAGCTTTTAATCGATCGACGAAACGGAGTTGAATAAAACATTACATAATCTTCTCCTATTCATCTATTGAGAAAGGGGGATTCATTTTTCTTATAAGAAGATTTCAAAATTATATTTTTTTCAATAGAATTTTCAATTTTCCGAAATCAGATTCAGTGTTGTTCAAAATTTCGATGAAATTAAATATGATTTAGTGCGGCCTGAAAACAACATTAACAGAAAAAGGTAAAGTGGCGAAAACATAAAATTCCACCAATTTTCATACCTCTATTATAATAATTTTGTTTTTCTTATAAAAAAATAAATTGGGAGATCAATCAAAACATTGCTTAGCTCATGTCTCTTTTGAATATGTCTGGTTCGGTAAATTATTCATATTGATTGTCCAATCAGAAAGCGTGTTATTTTCGTAACAATAGTCGCTTTAAAAACACTTATCAAAGCATAGGAGACAAAATATTTCTCTGAAAGCCGACTTATCTAGTTGCCATGGTTACACGTTTCGAATTTCATGAAAGGAAAGAGGAGGAATTAAATATATTGTTGAGTTGGGAAAACACTCTGGCAAAGCAATTAAAAGCTAATTAAAACTAATTTCGCCAATATTTTGTAACATGTAGCATATTATTACTGTAGATGTGAATTTTCCCAAGGTGACGTCACATTATTTCCTTATTTTTGCTAATCAAGCTTTTTTCGGAGCTTTTGATTTTTTGCTGAATGTGGAAATGTGGGAAATCTCTCGCCGTCTAAAGTGACATCTTTTTATTTTCTCGGAAAGACAACATCAACTCCGAAAGAGGAAGAAAAACAACTTCTTAGAATGATATGAAATTTTATTTCCCAGTTTCCTTTTTGTATTGGGTTTTTTTACAAGAAAATAGAAATTGTCGAAGCTTTCGGTTGTCTTTAACCTTTCAAAGCCGCTAACTTTTTTGAAAAAGGCCAAAAATTTCATCATTTTTTTCTGGAAATTTATTCTTTCAAAGGCCATTTCTCGACCAGGACAAACGATTCAGGTATCAACTTTGGTATCGTTGGAAAGCCCTTTCTCTCAGCTACAAAAAATAGCCGATTTTTTTTCTCTAAATTTCAAGTGGTCAGGAGTTATGACCAAAAAACTGTGTATCGGTAAAATGGCCTTTTCAAAACGTATATATACGTATTCTGGCTTCTAAGGGTTAACATGGACTCAATTGTTTTTCATTTTTCATTTAAAATGCCTTTATCTACTTTCTCTTAGTACCAATAGTCATTTTAGACAGTTTGGACCAGTTTTAAGGATTTAAAAAATTCTTATTAAGCTTTCAAAGCCGCTAACTTTTTTGAAAACGGCCAAAAATTTCATCATTTTTTTCTGGAAATTTATTCTTTCAAAGGACATTTCTCGACCAGGACAAACGATTCAGGTATCAACTTTGGTATCGTTGGAAAGCCCTTTCTCTCAGCTACAAAAAATAGCCGATTTTTTTTCTCTGAATCTCAAGTGGTCAGGAGTTATGACCAAAAGACTGTGTATCGGTAAAATGGCCTTTTCAAAACGTATATATATACGTATTCTGGCTTCTAAGGGTTAATAACCTTTTGAATTTTAAGCCCTTTTAGGCCTAACAATGTTCTTCAGATACTATTTTCGCCATTTTGGAGTATTTGTGCGCATTAAATCGAATGTTTTAAATATTTAATTTGGTTATCAAAGCCTTGTGTTCTTATAAAGTTTACTGTTATAAAAAACGAAAAAAAACTTCTCATTAGAAGGATATATATAGATATAGACCTTAACATATATATAAATCACGATGGGGCCAGACCTACTGATCCAGACAATCTGTCTTTGATGTATAATTAAATGCAACAACGCTTTTTTGTTTTCGAAGAAATTGAGTCACATTGAAATGTCTGATTTACGAAATGCACTCTTAGCAAATTGTGTACAAAGCGGACCATAGCGGATAGTGTTCTGTAAAGTTTAGGTGCTTTGATTGCAGAAATTGATAAAATCCCGAAAAAAATAACAGGTTGACTTTACAGAACAGTCCTCCGAATAGTCAAGTAGATGGTCAGGTTAAATATATCAAAAAAATTCCGGACCGTCCCTTATTTTTCTAATTATTGCACATTTCAACTTTGCTCTTGCGAGTACTTCTTTATAGTTGAATTCGAGTTGATTGTCTGTTTTTTTAATCAAGCGGTTCTTATTGTCCTATGACCTTAACATCAACGTATGCCGGAGTACTTTGCAAATTGGAGGTATTTGCAATAAATTTCCAACTACTCAACTACTGTTGCCACTGCATATGTTGCAGATTTAGGGAAGGACTGAAAGAAGTCTCAATAAACAATCATTTATTTTCTCAAGGGTCATGATCACCATGGTAATTGTTTAAATACGAGGCAAGCGACGTTCGTGACGTAATTTAGAAAAAAAGTATTTGTGATAGAAATGCAAAGCCAAAGTTATCTCCAAACCAGACCCATTTTGAGCCTTTATAGATTGTAAAATTTTATCTTTGAAACTTTTTTGTTTGTATCACGTATCATTTCTAAATTAGGAGCTAAGAAGATACATTAAGTTAATCCTGGATTACTACTACGAATCAAACGGAATAAACCTCTGCTTCCTTTCCCTAATCTTCTCTACAACACGATATTGTATCGGTATTAACCAGAAATGGCTCCGGCGGAAGAAGAAGAGGCAGTTTGACGTCAAACTTGTATCACAGAATCCTGATTTTTGCAGTTGTTCGGATTGACTAATTGTCGAATGTCGCTTCTGTAGTGAAATATTACTGTACACTGTCCCTGTATCTCTCAACTTCTAAACTCAAACGAACATAGTTTCATTTTTACCATATTTTTAATCAATTTGTTTTCCAAGTAGGAGGACTGGTCTGTATCTGGAACGCTTCTATATACCTTATTGAAACACGCTGTGAAAGGCATCTTCTTAACCTTCACTTGTGAACTTTCGCAAAAATAATTTGGAATACGAATTAAAATTGAGACGACGAGCGTTAAATATTTGATTCGGTTCTTGGCATCTCTGTCGCCTTGGCAACATTATACACACATTTTAATAAACCGTGGTGATTTTAGTTTTAAACATCGATAAAAACGGTTCGTATACTTTATTAGTCACTTTCTTCATTTAATGGAAACTCGACTCATGGACATCTAGTCTAGAAACAATAATCAAATGCATGAGTAAACCTTGAAATAGCCATAGCATCAAAAGGGGTCACGACCAGTAGACATACCTGACGACTGAATAGAAAAAGCTTTGAAGATGGACCGCATGCGTCAAAATATACAACACATGCGTCAAGTATACAAATACTGCAGACAAACTTTATTCTGTTTTCTCAAGGTTCAAAAAGCTTCGTAAAGATCAATAGAAATAACGCCTACCTACCCAATACTAGGTACAGAAAGATGTAGTGGATTAGATCTTTTTCATTGTTGATTGCATTGATACTCCTACTAAATTCCCAGTGTGGTCTCAATTAAATCTTTAATGCATGCATTTTCTTGATTTGCGTAGTTATGATAATCTTTAGTTTCGTTTTCATCAATGGTCAGCAAACTTCTCTCTCCGATGGATGACTCACAAAATATGTAGCTCAAAACTCCTTCCTTTGTTATTGTTAGTTTTACTTGTTGTTTTTGAGTAACATGCATCTTCATGCTTTAACATGCATTGTTGCATTCACGACATATAACATTTTACTATTTGTGGGCTTCCGAGGGTAAAAAGTACCGAAATATCGGTAATTCTTTCGTAAAATACCGACGTACCGGTTTTATACTGTCTGTCGGGAGTTCCAAGCATAAAAACATATACCCAGAAGAAATTAGAATATAATGAGTGGCTAGAATTGACCAATTGACAGCTTTTCATCGAAAATGACACACTGCAAAAGAATTTGTAACGGTCCTTGTCTCTCTCTGTTCGGTTTCCCCCTAAAAAATCATCAATAAAAGAAAGGTTAAAAATGATGAGATAATCTAAAACGCTTTCATTTACTAAGTATTATTTCATTGAAGAGCTTGGCAATTTTGTTTTTTGGTGTCTTCAGATTTTACTGAACATAATACTAGCCAACAAAGAAAAATACCTCAACACTTAGTAATATCGTGGTGTAATACAGTTTTTCCTTCCCTATCATCAGAAAATTCACGATGTTTATTATTCTACTATGTGCCTCTGCACAATTTCCATCAAACGGCATTTACCGTTGAGGTTTCCCTTTCGCGTGTAGGTGTAGTGAATAATGTTTACACAAAAGATTTTCTAGCACGTAAAATTGCGTTGTTTCTTCTGCCGTTTTTCTACGTACTTCCATTACAACACGTTTTTTTATAAGAACAAAGGATATAAGAACATAAGGCTTCGATGGCCAAAATGTTAAGCACAAGTTGATAACATATATAAGGTTTGCGGGCTCTAGAACACCCAATTTCTTAGGAAAATGGACAGAAATACTCAAATGTTTCAATGGTGAAAATAAGACAATTTTTAGCTTAAAACTCAAAAAGCTCAGAGCATCCGAAGGCTTTACAAGATGTTCTTATAAAAAAAATGTGTATGCTTTGTTGTATGATACTTTGCATATTTCTTGGGATAAGGCTTTATAAGTGCGTCTCCAGCGCTTATGTGATTGGGAAGACTGCCTCTTTTTTGGCCCAGCGTTAGCGAACGGGCCTTTCAAAAGCAACTGTCTGTTTGTCCGTCCCACTTTCGTTTTCGTTTTCACAAAAACCGCGCTTCTTCTAAATTGTAGACTAGCAAGTATCCGTATTGCGTATTGTATTCAGTGAAGGGAGTGAGTCTGTTGCAAGCGGAGCTGCAGAGTGAAATACAACGATTAGTTACTAGTCTATCTAAGTTGTTGTTGTTGTAGATCTCGCGCTCTTTGCATTTTATAGCTCAAAATGGCGGATTAAGTGGAGACAAAGTTTTTTTCTCCTCCTGAAATATCAGACCAACTCTGACATTTTCAAACGCTGTTGTTTCATTGATTGTTGCTGTTTACAGATTTATTGATATACAATCGTTATTTTTCGTGATTATTCATCCTTTTACTGTGTTGTTTGCTGCTTGCTCATTTGTAAAACAAGAGGTATGTATTTTTTTTTGGAATAAAATTTTTCAGATCGAGTAGAATAGGCCACAAAACGTCTAATCCTGACCACCCCTTTCTAATCCCGACCTACCTCTAAAATAAACAATTTTTCCAAATTTAGATGGTATAGGGGACGACGCTTAATAGAGGGCGGTGCTTGATAGAGGGAATTCTGTGGTCGCGGCCTTGTCTGATCAAACACAATCAGTGTAGACCTAACTCTTCATACAAAAATTACGGGAAACGCATATTTGGACTTTGTACCCTATGCTGCACTCAAGCACTTGGGCCAAAATCCCGCAAAGGTGGGACAAAAATCAGTTTTTTGAAGTTTGCAAAAAAACGCCACATAGAAGATCTTTCAAATTCAGTATGTGAATAGAGCAGTAAAAAATACAACTTTTCTATTTTTCCTTTTTTTTGCAAAAGTTCTAGGAATGAAAATAAAGGGATAATAATGATTGAATACTATCCATTGATGATCCGCGGCACTATCGTAAAGCTAGAATCGCTTCGCGTACTTTTCGCTTGAGAAAATGATTGACAGATTGAAGTTTTTCATCCCCGCGGTGCGCGCCGCGCGGGAGCTCGGGCGCTCTGCGAGAGTTCTCGGCTCAATCCTCGGACCGCGCTAAAATGGTAGACTGAGCTGTGATAGATCATTTCGATGGAAGTTGTTGGAATGTTTACAAGGCTCTTGACAGAATATTGTTTGTTTTATTGTCAATGATGACAGTGCCGTTATGAATTTTGTTAGATCTGACAAATTGATGTTTGTAAGTGCACTTTATAGTTTTGATTCCCATTGAAGAATCATATTCTGGTTTTCATGTTATTAGATGTTGTTTTAAAGCTTTAGAGCTACACTGACAATCGAACATCATTGTCCATGAATCGAACGAATCAAACGTAATTGACAGTCAATCAAACCAATCATTAACGCACGTCCCTGGCAACCCCCAGAAATTTCCAGGGCGATATGGGGGTAGACATTAATTGCCCGGTTTTCCTCTTGCCTTTTCTTCTTATTACGATGATATGCATGATACAGTAATTATGCATCACAAGTGTTACGCGTAAGCCAAATCACGTATTACGAACAACCTCTAAATTGCCGAGTACAGGAGAAAAAAAATCGAAATTCAAAATGGCGGCCAAGGCCACGATGATAACTATCAAAAATCTTCGTTTTTCATTCAGCTATTGCAGCTCAATAAATCAATGAAATAATTTGAAATAAAAAGTAAACAAACCTTGAACCTTTCATGAATCCAAATAAATAAAAGTATTCATCTAAAGTGAAGATTACATTTCAAAATAAAACGATTTCCAAACCAACCTAAAGTAAGTCTCTGCCAACTAAAAACTTCTCTGCGGGGTCACTGACAAGGAGTTACGACTTCAGACTTTAGATTCCAATTCTTGTATAGGCTGCAACTACACTGCCAAATGATATGTATTACAAAGACTTCCAATTGGGTCCATAAGTTAAGAAAATGAGATTATCTTATAGCACGGGGGTTCTGTTTTTAAAAACAAACTTCAAAATAAAATTGTTAATGAGCTTGTTACTTAACATATCACTTAAACTTACATAATTCATTTATGATATAACACCCCTTTCTTAAATAAATGGCCTCTTAAAGTCTTTTATGTTTGCCGCAAGAAGGAAGAAAAATTTAACTTGACCCCCGGTTGTTTCTCTCGTTTTCTAGCCATTTCGCGCGTGTTAGTGTAGACACAACTTTAATCCGGGGAAATGAAGCGTTTTCATTGGTCTAAAATCACAGATGGTCACGTGACCAGAATTTTTATCCAGGGAAATGCCGTGGCCGCAATGTTTTGCTTTAGTGAGATTGACCATTTTGTTGTTTAGATTTGAGCGGGCGAAATTTCTGTACAAACCAAAATATGGCTTCGTTGGAATACCGGTTGAAACACTTGTGGCATGGCTTTATCATTGTTTTTATGGCTGG
Organism: Clytia hemisphaerica; assembly: GCF_902728285.1. NCBI lineage: Eukaryota > Metazoa > Cnidaria > Hydrozoa > Leptothecata > Clytiidae > Clytia > Clytia hemisphaerica. The sequence goes on along the minus strand of NW_027104297.1, from coordinate 2,783,281 downwards.
ACTACATAATTATTCAACAGGACGTCCTCTTTGAAAAAAGGTCTATTCTCTTTTACATCTTTGGGGTCTTTGACGAAAGATTTTCGAATTTTTTATTGGCATTTGGCCGATTAGGGGGGGGGAGGAGTTCCAACTACGTGCCGATAAAAACGCAAGTATTGTGACGAAAATCTTTTTAGCCAATTTCTTTCTGATTTCGTCCACAAACTTCACTGAAAGCATACAATTTCACCTTTCACCTTTGCGCACAAATTCGCAACTTTAAAAGTACAGTTTTGAATTAGCTTTGATAAAAAAACTCTTTTTTTCATTGGCCAGCGCACTGCCTTTTCTTACAAAATGTTGGGAATTCATTGCGTCTTTTTTAAAACTTTTGGAACTAATTTTCACGGTTTTTCTCAAAAATTATTATTGTAATTTTTATGTGTTACACTTATATACGTTTCATAATAATTATGTTCCTTTTGTTCAAGTCAAAATCAACTGTTTTTTTTAATTTCCAAAATGTATATCTGCCATTTTTATGGATGGGAATACTTTAAAAGGTACAAGGCGTCTCAAAGGAGATTGTAGTATATTTGCTATGGTATTCAATTAAATTGTTACAAACGTTCCTTTCTGTGTTTCATTTAAGGACTCTATGATTCCTTTTTTACTAGAAATCGAAAGAAAATAAACGGTCCTTTGAGAGCATCTAATGAGGTCGTTTTCGTTCCTCTAAAAGTTATTGTCATTTATAAGAAAATCTTTGAATAAGAGTATTTTACCTAACGTTACTCCGTTTATGTCGAGTGAGCATTTTACTGACCGAAAAGGGGACGAATTAAGACTGTTTTGAAATATGTTCTTCTAAAAAACTTCATTTTATCTTTTACACCCTGGATGTTTTAATAGCCTCATATTAAAAGCTTGATTGCTTGAAAGAATTAGGGGGTTTTAGTTGACTTTGTAGTTCCCATTTATCTATAAGAAATTTCCCATCAAGTACCTCCGTTTTAAAAAGCTGAAACTAGTAATTCAAGCTGGAATTTTCGAAATTCAAGGGGGTCTCCTTTTTAAGAAAACATTTTCGTTCTTATAATTTCTTTCTAAAGAAAGCCCGGGGGTACAACCAACCGACTCGTTTACTGGATAGAGATTGGTTCAAATTTAAATTTTGCTAAATTATGCTAATTCATATTCAAAATTAATAAGCGATTGACTCTGACTGACTATCCCCGGAATTTCTTTGTTTTGAATACAAATCAGGGTGTTTTTGCTACGCTTTGAAACTTTATGCAATTTTCTTTTCAAACGGATGGATTCGGTCGACATTGGTTTTATTTGTATATTGTGCGTGGAAAAGGAATGCCAAAGAAACTGTTATTAAAGAAAATTTGGAAAGATGCTGTAGGAGCTGCGTCCAAGCCAAAACGCTTGAGTTTGGTTCCAGATAAAGATGGGTTATTTAATTGTCCTGTAAAAAGTTGTGACAGTGAATCGTACCAAACACAACGAGGTTGCAGGAAGCATGTTTATCAGAGACATGGGTGGTTTTATTTTTTTGACGCAAAGCCAAATGTAGAGGATGTTTTACCGAAACAGGTTGTGATATCTAGAACCCTAACAAGAACGAAGCGCAGCAGGACTACCGATATACCATCTTTTAATCGAGACTGTTCATTTGACATTTCCTTTAAATCCTGGCTGTGTAGTGCCGTCGGTGGCTCAAAAAGCTATAAACAGTCAAGTCAAGTTAGTTGCAGAGTTTTGAAATTCTTGAAATTTTGCTGTCAAGATTGCTACCCTGAGTGGGATATACCACTAACCATCGTAGATTATTGTGTCGGTTCAATTTCTTCTATCTCAGACTTTATTGAATACTTAAAAAAGGATTGGTATGTTGGCTATGCTGGTTTAATAGGATATATGAACTCGTTGTCACATGTTTTAGATTTTAGGAGAATGAACAGCACAGCACTTAACGAAACATATGTGGTATCAGAGATTTATATTGACCGTGTTAAAAAAACGCTGGCTCGAAAAATGCGATGTGAATGGAACATTTTACTTAGTGTCGATTATTTGTCTAAGATAGATTGCTGGGCAAGCCTAGAAGATATGCAATCAGTTATTCCTCATCATGCCGAAAGATTTACTCAAATTTTACTTAGTACTTCCACTAAAGACTTTCGTCCATCGTCACACGATCTGTCATTTTGTACTGGGTTTCTCACTGCAGTTCTGTTCCTTATGGTAAAAGCTACTAGACCTATGACATTTCAATATCTGACTGTAGAAATGATAGAGAATGTTGACCAAAATGGAATGATCGACCAAACAGTTTTCAAAACTATGGAAAAATACGGATTTGACACTTTAATTTTTACAAAACAAGTCTTAGATATTGTAAATGGATACATCAAATGTATTAGACCAAGGATGAATCCGACATGTGACTATCTTCTAGTTACAAGAAACGGAACGCAACTTTCACGTCTTAGTGACGTCTTTGGAAGGTTAGTTTTTCAAGCTATTGGAAAGTACATCAATCCAACTAGATACCGACAGATCATTGAAACGGAAAGCGCAGCGAAATTAACAGTCGAAGAACAGCATGTTCTTTCCCAGGACCAAAAACATACTTCATTTGTAGCGCGGGTCCACTATCAAAAGCTTCAATCTAGAGATGTTGCATCAAAAGGCAGAAAAGTAATGGAGAAATTAACGGACGAGACTCCATCAATTAATGCTCTCTCTAAAATTACAGAAACATTGGATATATCGAAGTTCCCAAGCCCCATTTTCAATATTGAACAGTCAGGATCAATAGCGCAAAAGACTCAAAAACGCCAGAAAAAAGTTGCATTTTCTTCAGCCGAAGATAACTTTTTAAAACTAGGAATTCAAAAATACGGTTGTGCATGGTCAAAAATTTTGGCTGATCCTGAGTTCAAATTTCATTCCTCAAGACAGGGGGCAACATTATGTCGTAGGGCCCAGACTTGTAAATTGACCTAACTTAAGAGAACTTAACTTGTGTTTATTATTTAGAATATATTATTGGAAATATATGAGAGCATACAGAAAATTGAAGCCCTTTCACTTTTATTTTGGATCTTTTTGAAATTGAGAAGAAGACATAAGAAAACGGATTTTCTTAAAGAATAGGAATGAGTTCAGGGACAACGAAAACATCCTTTTTGTTTTATTTTAAAGTTTTCTTTTTCTTTTTCTTTGAAAAAATATCTTCAATTTCTATCTTCACTTCGATTATTCTCTTGGAAACCTTTCTTTTAACGAACGTTTCTTCTTTGCCGCTATATCTTTCAGTTTCATCGTCCGAAGAAATGACAATCACCTCAGGTTCTAAAATTAAAAAAAACATAGATATTAGTAAAATGTTGGTCGAAATTTGATACAGAAACATAGGGAAATACTTCTATATCAAAATCGCATCAATAGACCCTGAATGCGTCAAATATTCAAAATTACCTTTTTTTTTCGCTCCGTATAGCTTCTCCATAGTGTACTGGCTAAAACATGTGCAATTTTTGTCGAACATTTCCTCTTCTTTTTGACGTTTCAAATCTGCCATCTCTACCAAAAGGAAAGTTTTCAATAATTCTGGAGAGTGTCCTCCTGCTAAACTGTGACAAAACGTTATGGTCCGAATTTACAAAAAATCCATTATATACCAAGTAAAACGCTAAAATTCTTAAAAATCAAAGCAGCGGATAATTTTTTTCAAAACTTCCAAGTCTCAATTTTAGAATATTGTGTCCTGAAAGTGAAGACCATACTGTAGACCGTTGGACCATATAGAAGACCGTTGATTTTATGAGAGTTTCTATAGAGTAGACCGTCAGACCGTCCGATTTGAGATCATAGGGCTAAGAGAAAATGAAAAACTTTTCGAAACATCCAAAGTCTATACTCAGAATCTTTTAATTAATTTCATTCGAAAGTGAAGACCATACTGTAGACCGTTAAACCATATAGAAGACCGTTGATTTTATGAGAGTTTCTATAGAGTAGACCGTCAGACCGTCCGATTTGAGATCATAGGGCTAAGAGAAAATGAAAAACTTTTCGAAACATCCAAGTCTCTGCTCAGAATCTTTTAATTAATTTCATTCGAAAGTGAAGACCATACTGTAGACCGTTAAACCATATAGAAGACCGTTGATTTTATGAGAGTTTCTATAGAGTAGACCGTCAGACCGTCCGATTTGAGATCATAGGGCTAAGAGAAAATGAAAAACTTTTCGAAACATCCAAAGTCTCTGCTCAGAATCTTTTAATTAATTTCATTCGAAAGTGAAGACCATACTGTAGACCGTTAGACCATATAGAAGACCGTTGATTTTATGAGAGTTTCTATAGAGTAGACCGTCAGACCGTCCGATTTGAGATCACAGTGATAATAGAAAATGAAAAAGTTTCCGAAACATCCAAAGTCTCTACTCAGATTCTTTTAACTAATTTAATTCGAAAGTGAAGACCATACTGTAGACCGTTAAACCATATAGAAGACCGTTAATTTTATGAGAGTTTCTATAGAGTAGACCGTCAGACCGTCCGATTTGAGATCATAGGGCTAAGAGAAAATGAAAAACTTTTCCAAACATCCAAAGTCTCTGCTCAGAATTTTTTAAATTAATTTTGTTCGAAAGTGAAGGCCATACTCTAGACCGTTAGACCATATAGAAGACCGTTGATTTTATGAGAGTTTCTATAGAGTAGACCGTCAGACCGTCCGATTTGAGATCATAGGGCTAAGAGAAAATGAAAAACTTTTCGAAACATCCAAAGTCTCTGCTCAGAATCTTTTAATTAATTTCATTCGAAAGTGAAGACCATACTGTAGACCGTTAGACCATATAGAAGACCGTTGATTTTATGAGAGTTTCTATAGAGTAGACCGTCAGACCGTCCGATTTGAGATCACAGTGATAATAGAAAATGAAAAAGTTTCCGAAACATCCAAAGTCTCTACTCAGATTCTTTTAACTAATTTAATTCGAAAGTGAAGACCATACTCTAGACCGTTAGACCATATAGAAGACCGTTGATTTTATGAGAGTTTCTATAGAGTAGACCGTCAGACCGTCCGATTTGAGATCATAGGGCTAAGAGAAAATGAAAAACTTTTCGAAACATCCAAAGTCTCTGCTCAGAATCTTTTAATTAATTTCATTCGAAAGTGAAGACCATACTGTAGACCGTTAGACCATATAGAAGACCGTTGATTTTATGAGAGTTTCTATAGAGTAGACCGTCAGACCGTCCGATTTGAGATCACAGGGCTAAGAGAAAATGAAAAAGTTTCCGAAACATCCAAAGTCTCTACTCAGATTCTTTTAACTAATTTAATTCGAAAGTGAAGACCATACTGTAGACCAATAAACCATATAGAAGACCGTTAATTTTATGAGAGTTTCTATAGAGTAGACCGTCAGACCGTCCGATTTGAGATCATAGGGCTAAGAGAAAATGAAAAAGTTTTCCAAACATCCAAAGTCTCTGCTCAGAATTTTTTAAATCATTTTCATTCGAAAGTGAAGACCATACTCTAGACCGTTAGACCATATAGAAGACCGTTGATTTTATGAGAGTTTCTATAGAGTAGACCGTCAGACCGTCCGATTTGAGATCATAGGGCTAAGAGAAAATGAAAAACTTTTCGAAACATCCAAACTCTCTACTCAGAATCTTTTAATTAATTTCATTCGAAAGTGAAGACCATACTGTAGACCGTTAGACCATATAGAAGACCGTTGATTTTATGAGAGTTTCTATAGAGTAGACCGTCAGACCGTCAGATTTTAGAGTTGAAAAGGATATGATGAATTTTCAAAGTCTGATATTCTTGAGATAAGTTTGAAATTGTCCAGAAGAAAAATATGTGATAAAATTTGTATATCAAAATTTTAAAGATAAAAAGAACTCAAATGAAGACTACCCTAAGGACCATTAGACCATGTAGAAGACCAATAAATTGTTAAGCGTTTTGTACCAAGTAGACCAGTAGACCGTTGAAATCACCAATACTTATCCAAATTTCATAAAAAAATCATCAGTAAAAAAGGCACAGATTTGATTCTTGTAAGAGCTACTCCAGTGAAGACAGTTAGTGAAAAATATATATGAAAAAATTTACAAAATAGAAGCATTGAATTTCACGCCAATTTTCTTGCGTATTTGTTTGATGGTTTCGACGCATGACGGATACTTTTTCAAGAATCCAGGTAGATCAAAATTTGGACGTAGTTTGTTAACTACAATCAAAGAGGCGTCGATCTTTGGATCAGCCGTCGTTGGTGGTCTCGGGCTGTTCATCGAGGCTTGAAATTTGTCATAGGTTTGAAACAACGAAAAAGCCACGGCGTCGTTCAACGTTCTAAACCCAAGGTTGTATTCAAGATAGGCACGTACCAGTTGCCAATACTGGGCTCCATTGACGAGATCAAGCTGGAAACGCTGTGGATATTTAATTGAAGTCTTCTCCTTGACTGGACTCTCGCTGGCTGAAATAGGGAAAATACCTTATGTCAATTTTCCATACCACAAGTGCTTATGCTTTGCTTTAACTCGTTTATATGACGCTCACTATATTCAGAATAGAAAAATGACATGAACTTACCGTGTAGCTTAGAGCATTGACTATCCATTGACTTTGACGTCGACATCATTTCTGATGGCTGGACGTCTCCTAAAAAAGAAATTGATAAGTTTTCGTTTTATTTTGAAATAAACAAGTAGAATAAGCTAAAAGCAAGCTGAATTTCCTTATTGCAAAGTCTAATCTGTGTCTTCAAGGCACAATAAAGAATTAAGATTGCTGAGAAAATGGAACATAAATAGAGAAAACTCTCACCATTTTTTTCAATTTCGACAACTCTCTCAACGATTGAATACAACACAGTCTTCGCGACTGTGTATGTACTTGGCATTTGTACAGGGCTTCTGATTGTGTTTCCACGTGCCCGTTTTCGTGGGGGCTCAATATCTGATTCAAAGTCTGTTGTTGATGATACATAACCAATAAGTTTCTCGACATCAAGCTCGTCTAAATGAAAAAAGAAGTATTTCTGAGACATACATAACCAATTACATTTGAAGTATCTTCGAAGATTTTGGTCCAAACTATATTTGAAAACTTGACATAATTCCAAAACAAATTTTAAAAGAAGGCATACCTTTAGACACTGAATGATCAGGAGATGTTAAAATAGAAATTCCTTCGTCGTGAGTTTCGCTCGGTTCTAGAGTTAAAAGAATATTTTATAGGATCATTTCTTGCAATCTACGTATCACATGTCATTGCATAGATACTGCAACTCTACTGGTTATTTTTCCGACGAAAAATGAATGAAATCTATGCTTACCATCTTCCAATACCATGTCTTCTTCTCCAACCACACGAAACACTTCCAACTCGTCATTCGTTTGATCGGCCAAAGGGACGGACTCATCTGGATCAACGACACAGTTCTTAATTCGCTCAAGAGATTCTTCGTCGACGTCATCCTTTGGGACGGTTTTCTCACATTTGACGTCCGTTGGAAGCGTGTAGGTCAACTCAGCGGGCTCAATCACATTCAAGTTGTTGTTGATCAGATTGATCAAGTAGGTCAAACAATGCATCGCGTTCTCCATTATCCAGGATGGAGCCTCAGGGATTTCTTCTTCAAGTTTGCGACATTTCACTTTAGAGATTCGCCGTTTGACAGATTTTCGTTGTTTTCGAGGGAATTTAGGGATGTGATTGCAGGTCACAAACACTCCTGCGTTCATTTCTTGCATAAGAGGGCTGCCATATTTTATGGATTGAGGAAATGAACCACCTTGAAACAACATCTTCACCATGTCTGCTGATGCCATCTCTTTGCTCCATTCGTCAATGAATAGCAGCTCTGTGTCTGGGCGGACCATCTGCAAACCAAAGACACCTTCTTTGGTGATAATGGCAATTTTGGATCTTGGAATCAACCCAAAGAACAAATTGACCACCGAGGTTTTACCACAATCAATGTCACCTGTTAAAACAAGCCTTTTGGTTTTGTAAGGCACCTGATAGGTTAATAAACAAAGGTAGATCTTATGGGCAAGCTTCGCCTGTGATTCAAGTGTAGGGCACCATCGTTCCATTGCAGACGCCAGATACCCACCATGACAATTTGTTCGATGTGCGTCGAAATCTTGGAAACTTCTCGGAGTTATTTTTCCGAAATCTTCTCCTGTAAAGGGACATTCCACATACGCTCGACTTGACAGCTTAAGATAAACGTTGTTTCGAACCTCGATGTAGTCGTAGTCAATTTTGATGTTCGGAAAATGCTAAAGAAAAAGAAATAAACATTCAAAAACTTATATAAAATTTAAAAAATCAACAGTCTAACGATTCACACAGTACAATTGCTTAAAGAAAGGGACGTAAAGCTTTACAAAAGTGAATAAAGTGTCAGTCTAAAACCTAAAAATCTCAAAAGTTTAATGAGTAAAAGCAATTTTTCATAGAATCGACGGGCCAACGGTCTTCTCAGTACAAAAGTCTCATAAAAACGACGGTCTACGTCTTGGGCTACTGGTCTTCAAATGGTCTTCTTTCAAAATGATAGAAATTTCTCTTTAAAGTCTCAAAGTGTCAATAAAATTAAAGTGACTTCCCCTAGTATTGAGGGGCCAACGGTCTTTTCAGTACAAAAGTCTCATAAAAACGACGGTCTACGTCTTGGGCTACTGGTCTTCAAATGGTCTTCTTTCAAAATGATAGAAATTTCTCTTTAAAGTCTCAAAGTCTCAATAAAATTAAAGCAACTTCCCCTAGTATCGACGGGCCAACGGTCTTTTCAGTACAAAAGTCTCATAAAAACGACGGTCTACGTCTTGGGCTACTGGTCTTCAAATGGTCTTCTTTCAAAATGATAGAAATTTATTTAAAGTCTCAAAAGTTCAACAAGTCAAAGCGACTTCCCCTAGTATCGACGGGCCAACGGTCTTTTCAGTACAAAAGTCTCATAAAAACGACGGTCTACGTCTTGGACTACTGGTCTTCAAATGGTCTTCTTTCAAAATGATAGAAATTTCTCTTTAAAGTCTCAAAGTGTCAATATAAAATTCAAGCGACTTCCCCTAGTATCGACGGGCCAACGGTCTTTTCAGTACAAAAGTCTCATAAAAACGACGGTCTACGTCTTGGGCTAATGGTCTTCAAATGGTCTTCTTTCAAAATGATAGAAATTTATTTAAAGTCTCAAAGTGTCAATAAAATTAAAGTGACTTCCCCTAGTATCGACGGACCAACGGTCTTTTCAGTACAAAAGTCTCATAAAAACGACGGTCTACGTCTTGGGCTACTGGTCTTCAAATGGTCTTCTTTCAAAATGATAGAAATTTCTCTTTAAAGTCTCAAAGTGTCAATATAAAATTCAAGCGACTTCCCCTAGTATCGACGGGCCAACGGTCTTTTCAGTACAAAAGTCTCATAAAAACGACGGTCTACGTCTTGGGCTAATGGTCTTCAAATGGTCTTCTTTCAAAATGATAGAAATTTATTTAAAGTCTCAAAGTGTCAATAAAATTAAAGTGACTTCCCCTAGTATCGACGGGCCAACGGTCTTTTCAGTACAAAAGTCTCATAAAAACGACGGTCTACGTCTTGGGCTACTGGTCTTCAAATGGTCTTCTTTCAAAATGATAGAAATTTCTCTTTAAAGTCTCAAAGTGTCAATATAAAATTCAAGCGACTTCCCCTAGTATCGACGGGCCAACGGTCTTTTCAGTACAAAAGTCTCATAAAAACGACGGTCTACGTCTTGGGCTAATGGTCTTCAAATGGTCTTCTTTCAAAATGATAGAAATTTATTTAAAGTCTCAAAGTGTCAATAAAATTAAAGTGACTTCCCCTAGTATTGACGGGCCAACGGTCTTTTCAGTACCAAAGTCTCATAAAAACGACGGTCTTCGTCTTGGGCTACTGGTCTTCAAATGGTCTTCTTTCAAAATGATAGAAATTTCTCTTTAAAGTCTCAAAGTGTCAATAAAATTAAAGCGACTTCCCCTAGTATTAACGGGCCAACGGTCTTTTCAGTACAAAAGTCTCATAAAAACGACGGTCTACGTCTTGGGCTACTGGTCTTCAAATGGTCTTCTTTGAAAAGGAAAAAAAATAAAATTTTCTTAAAAGTAAGTAAGTCAAAATACATACCACTGTATGTTCGTTGGACATTGTTTGTTTAAGTTTAGTTTCATGGATCATGATAGATTCTCGCAAAGCAGGGTTTAGTTGTAGTTTCGAAAGATAAGCATTGACATCAAGGAACAGCGTAAAGGTGAATCGAGCTGAAAGAAAATCAAACCCAAATTTTGAGTTGCATAAATTTGATTGAAAAATATCAAATTTTTAATTTAAATCTCAAAAAGAAAAGATTCTTTAATAAATAAAGATTTACAAATAAAGAATAGACTTATCCCTTTGAAAAATTTAATGCAATGTGAATCAGTGGTATCAATCAACAACTCGAAAAGTATTCCAAACCTTTTTTGTGCAATTGATAAATATTGCCATGAAAAAGCCGATGATTGAGTTCCATCATGGTCGATGCAATCTTGTCAATCACTTTAGAAATTGTTGTTTTTGATTCAGACACTGAAGGTGAGATTTCGTCTGACGTATCATTAACATGTACCAGTCCATCTGTCAACAAATTTCTGCTGGCGTTCGTAAAACTTCTCATTATGTTTCCATCCCCACAGTAGAGACGGCAAGGTTTCATTATATTGTTTTGACATAACTCTAAAGCATCTTCTTCCTTCATCAAAGGGTTGGCCGTCTTAAAGCAATGCAACATACTTTGGAAGATCAGGTCTTTGATGCACTTTTGGTTATGGTCCTGATCAAATAGAATTATAAAATAAATGAAATATGCGCTACAAAAAATGTTGGACTTTTTGTAACTAGTCATTACTTCTACTTGAAATTTCCTAAATTTTTTCGGCTAAAAGTATGTAACATTTTTAAGGGTTCAGCACTAAAAGAGAGAAAAATTGTTAAAACCCAAACAAAAGCGAAATGAAATAAAGATTTTAAACCTTCACGATCTGTTTCAAGTGGACAGATAGGGTCATTTCTTCTGCACTTTTCTTCTCGGTGTCTTTGTGTTTACTGTTTGATCTCAAAGGTTTGATCTCAAAGTTTATTTTGGAGGTGTTATGGAATTGCTGCTTAATTTTGTTTAGATTAAGTTTACTTCCATGGACAATGAAATATGAGATAGATGCTCGGAAATTAGGTTTGACTGGCTGTTCTTCGACTGGTTTCTTTGCATTCGACTCCGTCCCGGAAACACAAGAAATGAAAAATTTGATTTCCATATTTGCCAATGCATCGTCCAACCTATGTCTTATATCAGTAACCAGAAGCCTGTTATCATCCGTCAGCATCACACGACATGCAGTAACAGTATCCGTCTTTTTTATCTAAAATGGAGAGAGTATGTTTTAGGATATAGTTTTGAGAACCATGGATAAGATTAGGAATTTATGAAACGAAAAATAAAAAAAATAAAGCTACTCATAAATTAATTGTTACTCACCAATGGAAGGATATTACATTCTAGAGAACGGGCGATTGTCTGGTCGTTCAGTTGTCGAGCTGGATTTGCCATTATTTTGTCAGTAGAAAAAAATATAACCGTGTTCTACAGTTTACACATAAGTTTACTTTATGTGTGTGTGTTTCGGAACAGAAATTTTCACTACCTTAGACTGGAGTCGTTTATAATGCATGTAATACTAATAATACCAATACTACTAATAATAATAACAATAATAATAATAATACGGGATTTAGTTTGTATAAAAGACTGGAAGAATCCGGTGTTCCAGCCTTATAGATACAGGGGCTAGCTACGCAGAAACTTGCGTAGCGAGAAAACAATTTATCAAGCAATAACAAACTCTCTAAACAAAATCAACTCAAATGAAAAATTTTCAATACACAAATCCACATACATGTTTTTCTCAAGAATTATTTTGAGCGGGAAAAAGAATTATAATTGCAAATATTGACACTTTTCTTTTGTTTGGAGTTAGTGCACAAAGGTTTCTAGACGACTAAAATTGTTCCCTTTATTTCTTTTTGCTTTATTTCTACTATGTATGAATTAGTCGTCTAGCTTGCTAGACTAGTGTTACACCAGGATCAACTGTGAAAATTTTAGAATTGAACTAACCGCAAAAATTAATTCCCGCAAAATGCAATTTTTCTGATTTTTTCACGGACCAAAATTAGTTCCCTTTAAGGTACATAGAATAAACATAGCAGAAATATTATTAGAACAACCTTTCATCTGCTTCAAAATGGTTATAAAATTGGTAAATTTTCAAATTCTTTGATGTTAAATTAATATTTCTTCTTTTCAGCTTGAAAACCAACTTCGCGGACAACTCCTGACCAGTTGTCATCTCTGTCTTACCCATCATTATGACTGATTTATTCAGGTTGGTACTTACTGAGATAGAGGGGGAATCGAAAGCATAGGTCTAACTTGACATCATTTTTCATCATTCATTGCTTGCAGCAGGAACATGTAATAGCAAAGCTGGATGATGAACAAGAACTCTTAGGAAACTGCATCTTTGTCTTTTCTATTGTTAACTGTTCATAATAGAAACCATCTCTGTACCCTTTAAGTGTTCTATTTTTATAAGAAAAAAAGGCCAGGAAAACTTTTCATACAGTAATTCTGCTCAGATTTTAACTGTTTTCATGGAAAAAAGATTCCCAGTAAGTAAATAGTCAAGAGCTTTCTCGTAAATGAAATTTATTTTTATCAGCATGTGCCATGAATTTGACTGGCTTTTTGTGATTTTTTCACGGACCAAAATTAGTTCCCTTTAAGGTACATAGAATAAACATAGCAGAAATATTATTAGAACAACCTTTCATCTGCTTCAAAATGGTTATAAAATTGGTAAATTTTCAAATTCTTTGATGTTAAATTAATATTTCTTCTTTTCAGCTTGAAAACCAACTTCGCGGACAACTCCTGACCAGTTGTCATCTCTGTCTTACCCATCATTATGACTGATTTATTCAGGTTGGTACTTACTGAGATAGAGGGGGAATCGAAAGCATAGGTCTAACTTGACATCATTTTTCATCATTCATTGCTTGCAGCAGGAACATGTAATAGCAAAGCTGGATGATGAACAAGAACTCTTAGGAAACTGCATCTTTGTCTTTTCTATTGTTAACTGTTCATAATAGAAACCATCTCTGTACCCTTTAAGTGTTCTATTTTTATAAGAAAAAAAGGCCAGGAAAACTTTTCATACAGTAATTCTGCTCAGATTTTAACTGTTTTCATGGAAAAAAGATTCCCAGTAAGTAAATAGTCAAGAGCTTTCTCGTAAATGAAATTTATTTTTATCAGCATGTGCCATGAATTTGACTGGCTTTTTGTGATTTTTCTTGAATAACTTTGCATGTAAATAATTTTCTTTGACTTATTAATTTCCAATTGATATGATGATGAATAGTATACATCTTTCTAAATTCCTTTTTTATTTCTTTTTACAGATTTCAAGACCAAAGGGTTACTAAACCCCTACTGAAGGGTTAAACCCTTCAACCAACCTACCTCAGATTACTTGGCATCACCAGATTACCTGGAACAACCGCAGATTACTCGGCATTACTAGATTACTCGGCATTACTAGATTACTCGGCTAATCAAAACTTGCGACATTATCAGATTACTCAGCTTACGAAATCGACTCAGCTTACTTAACTTACTCTTCATATTCAGCTCAGTTAATATTTATCTACTAGTATCGAAATTTAAATAAAGAAATTTGAATTAAAAACCAAACTTTATTTTACATTGGAAAAACAAACTTTATTTTATATATAATAGGAAAAACAAACTCTATTTTGCATAGGAAAAACTAAACTTTATTTTACATAGGAAATTTTTTTTTTTAATTTTTTTGTAAATTAATGTACCAAGAGAATTTAATTGGCTTTCTTTTGCAGATGACAATAAGAATTTTGCACTTCACTTAGAGGCTTTTTGAAAACACGCTTCACACAAAATCTCTCTAAACGTAACAAACACTACTATCGTCAGCTACATAAAGAAGTAGGGTTTGGTACAGGCTAAGGAAAAACCAAACTTTATTTTACATTGGAAAAACCATATACACAAAAAACCGTTATATTTAAAGGTTATGTACTATAGGTTATATACTAACATAAGTATTCCCGTTTCATGTTGAGCACATATTTCGTATCAGACCAGATATCGACTTATTGTTCTTTTTTGCTGAGATAAACAAATATTTTGGATTGCTCTCTGTTTTCTATCAAAAATTGCTTCACATTTGTATCTATTCAATACGAAAGAGCTTGTAATCTAAAAAAGCTGAGTTAGCAAACGAAATCATTATACCTAACTTTATACTTTGCATAGGAAAAACTAAACTTTATTTTACAAAAACCAAACGTTATTTTATAAAAGAAAAACTATTGAACAAAAAATTATACTCTGTTGTTGCATTTGATATATAGGTGATGCGCATCGTCTCGTTTATTGTTGCCCCAGCTAACCCCCGTCTTTGTATTTTCTTTTTTGATTATGCAACATTGTAGAGCATTGTACGATGACCCCTAACACGTTTTTACTACTTTTCGCTTTTGCTGGGCCTTCACGCCCAACGGGCTACTTGTTGTAATTCAAAAGATTCAATATTTTGAAATTTCATTAACTGAGGCCAATATTGGTTTTGCTTAGATAATGCATATGGGCCATATAGGTTCCATTAGTAATTTTGATCTAAAACCATGATTTCCACTATGGGAGACAGTATTGTTTTGACTATATTTCGTGACTTAGCAAGTCTACCACTGTACGTGTGTACAAAAAGAGTGATTGTAAAGAATTCAAAAGACCTGTGAAACACGTATTCACAACATTACAGAAATGCGATTTGATATTTACGTGTTAGGCCTATGAAGCGCGAATGGAAAAAAATGTATGTATTGTAAGAGAAATATGTTATCGCGCGAGGAGTGATGAAATTTACGTTGTTCATTTAAGCCCATGACGTATCGTTAGCTCTTTGCCCTTGATGTTAAAACTTACTAAAAACGTAGTGTAGATGATTATAAATGTTACTCAGCTTCGATATTTTTACTTCTTTGCGATTCACTAACTGACACCTAGCCAGCATCTCTGAAATGTATTTATTTTTGAATACAAACAATTTCCGTAAAAACGCCAAATAGCCATTAAATGTTCCTTAGATGCTCTTAGTTTCAGCATTTTATTAGTAGTTCTATTTTGGTCCAATTTACTAGACATAAATTGCACATTTCAAGGGCTTGAAACATTAGAATTTTAGAATGTTCAGCGTCAAAGCCTTGTTTACTCTGTTTTTATAAAAAAATGTGTACCATGCTTCTCAGAAACCTTTTAATTTACACAAGTCAGAATTAATACGTGCTGTAATTCCTTCCTCTTTAACCTCTGCAGTTCGAACTCGGTGCCGCTATTTTCGCACACGTCATAAAACCAATTAAACTTAATTAAACCATCGCTTGTTTTATAAATCCTAATTCTTCACAATGATAATATACTTTTAATTGTCCTCAGATGTTTGGAACTGACCATGAATAGAAAAGGTATACAATACAATATGTTGAATAATCCTAGATAGAGGATTATGGTAAATTATATATACACTTTAACATTTAATGTAAAACAAGTTCCCGTCTGAATTGCATGACACCCAAGCTAATCTGGCGACGAGTTCTACGAGGCTTCTCCAGTGGTAATTCTGATCACGATATCACACAAATATTTGTCTTTAGCCACGATCACGCCAGCTTTGATAATCACGCTTCCCTTTGAAAAAAGTTCAGATAACGCATCACGACTCAAAAACGTTTCAAATCACAATCACGTTTTGACCTCTGAGCACGCAATCATGAAAAAAAATCCCAAATCACGCTAGGAAAAAATCTAAACCACGGCATCACGCAAACCGCTTGGGGGAGGGGTCTTTTACATGCAATCTGGTCAGTTCTATGTAAACCATGCAGTACACTCATTTTGGATGACAGCTCCACCCCCTTTATAAGCGTTAAAACTTAAAACCCAATGGTAGAGCCTACCTGATACTTTATGTCTTGTCTACGTGCTATCCTAATAAGAACCTGTACATTTTGGCTGAAGCTCCGCTGTTCTTATTTTCAGTGATTTTCAGGCTTAAATGTTTTTAAAATGTTTTGTGCTTATACGTTCTTTTATAAGAATATACTTTATGAGAATATTTCATGATGAGATTGGCCAAAATAAGAATATCATATCATGACTATCTAACTATCTATCATTGAATTTGGCAACTGAACCTGTAGTCCCGCTGCTGAGGTCGATAAATGTTTCATTTCGTGACACACATCTTAGAACTAACTTTTTTTGGTGGAAACTCGCGAATTAGTATATTTAGAAGACCCCCCAAAAATCATTCAGGCCTTGCAATTTTGCCTGGAAACGCAAAAAATCGCCAATTACTCGTTACTTGCACGATAATATCGTGGAAACTTTTTGATTTTGGAATCTACATATACTAATTCGTGAGCTTCCACCAAAAAAAGTTAGTTCTAAGATGTGTGTCACGAAAATCGTTTTCTAGCCACTTTTTTCGATCTCAGCAGCGGGACTACTGAGAATGCCATTTTAACTGTCAATTCTAAATCATCCCTCAGTTAAGTTCAAAATCAAAGAATAAGTAAGAATATTTTTCCAAAAACTATTTTCCCCAAAAAGTTAAGAATATCCATGATGAAATGAAAAACACCATCATTTTTATAAAAAGCGTGTATTTTCATTGACTTGCTCGTTTACTCTGTATCGGAAAATTTCATTAACAAAATACAAACATTAAGGTCCTGAATAGTAGGGGAAGGTCCAATAAAATGGGGAGAGGGGTTTGAGTAAAAGGGTGGTTCGAAATTGCACAAAAAAAAAACCCAAAATAAGTCTATTAGAGCAATCGAGAATTGGACGTTTATTTGGGAGTAATACGGTATGTTGTCAACCCACTCTATGTCGAGACATTCTACAATTAGTTGAATGCTAGCATTTAATAATTTGCGTAAATGACAGCCATTAAGATAAATTAAAAAGCTATTGTAGGTTTAGCAAATTTAAATTGCCATTGCCATTTTATGCGACTATATTGCGTCTTTACTGGTCGAATTCAAATCATTTTGGACGGTTGTAAAAAACTAATGGGGATATGTCATTTTTTAATTCGTTTTGAAGTGTGGCTTTACGAAAGCTGCCAATATTTATATCAACCAATTAGACAAAGTACGTCAATGTTGTTTTCGTCGCTTTTTATCCTTTTATGGCGTCTTTTTTATAAAATGGTACCTCGTGATCATCGCTTGATTTAAATTATTTTCCAGTTGACTGGATGAAGGAAAATTTATTGTGAAGGTTTTTGAAAGTAGTGACATTGCAAGTTTATTTTAAGCAATTTTTCAGTTTCATACACAACAATGTTGAAATATTTAAATGATCCCTCAAAGCATGGAATATGAGGTTCACTCTGATATGAGTATACAAAGAAATGTAGACTTGTATTTTTGGAGCACGCCTCTGTGAAGTTTGCCAAGTGCCCCTTGCAGTTTTATGTGATAGGGGTTATATTACTAGTTGCAAAATGACGGCAAAGATTCGTCCGTGATTGGGTTTCTATTTCTAATGCTTATGTAATGCTCTCAATAGAACTTAATACTGGCATTGAGGAGCCTCTATGTTTTATATCCTTATATGAAGTTCATTTTCGTCATACACTCTTCTAGGAAGGAAATCACTTGTTTAGCCGCCAACCTCTAATTAATTGAAATAATCAATATCATTCTATCAAAGAGATTCTAAACTTCCTGAAAACGTGTGCTTGTGTGGGTCGTCTTGTTTCCTACCCTCGTTTAATTCAAGAAACAATTATTATATGATATGACATCATCCACTATCGTTCACCTTATTAGGGAAAAGGATCATGACTGATATACCCTCGTATTGATAAACTCTAAATGCTCCGTATGAAGTCTAAGATGTTCACTGTTTCAAAATTATATCGTAACAAATAGCTTCTTCAGGCTATACACCTGCAGATTAATTTTCGCAAATTAAGAATCTAAAATTCTTGCGTGGATTAAATTCTTATTTCTTCGTGTACTGCCACTAAGGCTGTGGTTGTATCAACTCAGTGCACCACAGATAAGTCATAAGTTTAACAAAATTTTCCTTGGATTGTAAAAGAAATTCGTATTACATACAATCACCCTCTTCAAATTTTTCTTATAAACTTCCGAATTAAACTTAGTAGGTGCCAAATGGGTGGTAAATAAAATTGTAGTGACCATATAAAGGAAAATATTTATCACGCATGCATTCAGCAACAACACTTCAAAATGTATTTGAGAAGCTGAAAGAAACTCTTGTTGTCGATTTATTTTTGACAAGCTGATGACATTCTTTAATCATGATAAGAAATTCCAAAACGACTTGTCATCTTTGCAGTGTAGCTTATTCCTGACAATCCTATCAATAGATATACCAAGTGGACCAAAAAAACGCAACATGATTTATTTTTGACGTATCTTTAAAAGTAATTAAGTTTACTTTACAATTAACACGGGAATTTTTACTTACCTGGTTTCCATTGTCTCCTGAAAATGTAAAGTTTATAAAACTTGATTACAAAAGGAATTATCGTTGTTTCAGTGCGAGTCCTTTTTTTCAAGTTGTTACAAAATCGACGTTCTACTATTCGATACACTCCATTATTCGATTAAAATCCAAATCCCATTGAAGATCGAATTAAAGAGCGTCAACTGTAGTCTTTTTAACTAAACTCGCTATACTTTGTTCCTTTTTACGAATGTCATTAGCCGTTGCACTTTTAGACTTCTTCTTTGTTTTGAAACATTAGTAGCAAAAATGCAAAATCAAAACACTGATAACCTGATGTGCTTCTAGTTGATCCTGCTCATTACTCAGCACATAGAATTAGAACGTATTGTTGAAGGAATTGGCAGGAGCTTCAGCATCTAGAACGACGAGAGACAAAACGTTATATCGAATCTTGAAAAATTCACTTTTCATTGTATTTTATGGTCTACTTCATCTTTTAAGTTAAGTCACCCTTGCAAATGGTAAAGGCTCGAATAAAGGTCCCTGATAACCTATTTTGTCTTCAATCAAGATTACGTAAAACAGCACAAAAGGTTGGATAATCACGCATTCCTTTAAAAAGTCCAAATCACGCAACATGGCTAAAAAGTCTTTCAAATCACGATCACGTTTTGACCTCTGATCATACAATCACAAAATAATATCTTTCAAATCTCGTAATCGCGCTAGAAAAAGGTCCCTATCACGCCATCACGAAAACCGCTTGGGAGGGGGGCTTATAACCCCATTACTCCAAAAAAGTTTTATCGATCACCTACGTATCACGCTTTATTTTGAAATCGTAAATCATACCATCCAAGAACAAGGCGCAATCACACCATCACACAAACCACTAGGGGGGCTCATATGCATTGGTGGATGGAAATCTGAAAGAATTTTGTAATGCAAACTTACCAACGAGCATTGTTTATTGTTATTGGTGTATCAATCTTGACAGAGCTCTTAGTAATGAAAATTACCAGCAGATAGGTTTCCAGCACCAGGACAAAATAACGGAAACCTTAAAGGTTTTGATTTTAAATAAGAGTGATATCGTTTGCTTATTCATCAAATTTAATTTATAAGCTTTTTCGCATTAGATTGACACGGATGTGGAGCAAGATTGGTCAGAAAGAGGAAAAGAAAAATATTTTTTTGCTTATATCAGCATAACATAACAATAGGAAGACACTGTCCTGATATGAAACAGAAACACTTATGTAA
This sequence comes from Clytia hemisphaerica, assembly GCF_902728285.1. Taxonomy (NCBI): domain Eukaryota; kingdom Metazoa; phylum Cnidaria; class Hydrozoa; order Leptothecata; family Clytiidae; genus Clytia; species Clytia hemisphaerica. Next base: position 2,763,323 of record NW_027104297.1, on the reverse strand, counting down.
AAACAAAACCTTTAACCTGTCATATTCAGGTCAAGATTACATACTTAGATTCATAACAAACAACGTATTTTTCAGACTGATAGATTCAAAATATTATCTAACCGTTGCAAAACTTTTTGTTATAAATGTAGAGGACATCCTTTTAAAATACAATTACGCAAGGTACCAACATAATATGCATTGCATTTTTTTCTTTCTATCTAAATATATAGGCTAGGCTAATTAAGTATCCTAGATTAAGTAATTAGCGATATATAATATCTGGAAATTGTTGAATGCTAAGAATTTCAACACTTTCTTTTTGAAGTGTGTAGGATGTATACATTTTACTTGGTAATAATGCTATACAAATATGGTACAGCGAGTAAATTAATAAATTAATTAATTAGGTTTTTCAATTCAATATACAGTAATTGACTTTTGAAACTAATTAGCAAAGCTAATTGTGAATATCAAGGGTTGGAAACTTGACATATTTCAAAATTCATTCTTTGTATTTTCCAGCTTTTTTCACAAGTTTGTGCTTAACTGGCTTGTCCTGTGTAGCAACATAAAATACCTACACTTGTTTCTTGAACAAACTTCATATAAGGGGGGGGGGGGCTTCAAGGGGTACCCGATTCTGCATTTCCACTAATTTTTCCTCAGTTTCCGTCTAACCACCTAAAAATGAACAAAATTCCTTTGAAATTCAGCAAAACTTTTTGCTAAATTCCGTTTTTCCAGCAGGGAAATTACCCAATTTTCTGTCTACGACACTGGGCCCAATTTCCGAAATTCCACCACTCCGTTCGATAAAAAAGTCGATTGTGCCCCCCCCCCTCATATAAGGCTTCGGTGACCAACATGTTAAAAATGAATTAAGTACATTTTAAGGCTCTATAACTCTGTGAACTCTAAACTACCAGACTCACTGACTTCATTCATGATTCACTAATCTATTTCAGTCTTCCTAAGGTTTCAAAAAATATTGAAAATCAAAATTATTTGCTGATATCGATTCGATTATTCTTTACAGAAAAATGAATTTATTAAAATACAGTATCCTATTGAATGAGATCATAATTGCGGAAAAAGAGGCGTGCCCGAAATTGCGCAAACATTGAAGTCCGTTATACACTCGTAGTTTGAGTCGCATTCTTGGATACAATCAGCATTTGTCTGACAAGTCACTCGCAGTAATAAACATTGAATTGTAGACGACCTCTTGACAACTGTTTTGATTGGAGATGTTGGATCCATGTCTTGCGTCTGAAGAAACAATTTGAAATACAGTGAAGTCGCTTGAATTCGAACTTCTAAAATTCGAATGCCTACTTAACTCGAACTTCTAAAACTCGAATGCCTACTTAGCTCGAACTTCTAAAACTCGAATGTCTTTTTAACTCGAACTTCTAAAACTCGAATGCCTACTTAACTCGAACTTGTTAAACTCGAATGTCTACTTAACTCGAACTTCTAAAACTCGAATGCCTACTTAACTCAAACTTCTAAAACTCGAATGTCTATTTAACTCGAACTTCTAAAACTCGAATGCCTACTTAACTCAAACTTCTAAAACTCGAATGTCTACTTAACTCGAACTTCTAAAACTCGAATGTCTATTTAACTCGAACTTCTAAAACTCGAATGTCTACTTAACTCGAACTTCTAAAAATCGAATGTCTACTTAACTCAAACTTCTAAAACTCGAATGTCTATTTAACTCGAACTTCTAAAACTCGAATGCCTACTTAACTCAAACTTCTAAAACTCGAATGTCTACTTAACTCGAACTTCTAAAACTCGAATGTCTATTTAACTCGAACTTCTAAAACTCGAATGTCTACTTAACTCGAACTTCTAAAACTCGAATGTCTATTTAACTCGAACTTCTAAAACTCGAATGTCTACTTAACTCGAACTTCTAAAAATCGAATGTCTACTTAACTCGAACAAGTTTTATGGATCATTCAGATAAGAATGCCTTATAAACCTAACTCCATAACCCGGGGGCACTTAGGCAAAATTGGGTACGGGAATGTGCCGCTGGTCAGGGTCCCTTTTTATGGCTCTGAAGTTATCTAAGAGACAAGGCAATTTACTGATTTCAAAATGTACATCTGACAGGGTCAACTTTTGCTTATTTTGGATAACTTTGAAAGTGAAAATTAGATTATTTTTTAATTTTTCGTCTAATTTTAATCATTTTTACAACTTTTCAGGGTAAAAGATAGAAAATGACAGAGCCCACTTTTCAGACTCTTGTTGCAACTCCCCGTTGGCTTTCAAGGTCAATGCCCCCCCCCCTCGGGGGCTACATAAATAAACTTACTTTAACTCAAAAATATGTGTGTTTTCCGTACGGGTTCGAGTTATAATGTGCAAAATGATAAAAGAAACTTGTACTTAAACTTCCAAAGACTTATGATTAGAAATATTTTTAGCAAGCTAGCTCATCATTTCTATAGCAAAGGTTTTCCGCTATGAATTTTGATCTAATAGTAATGAAATGAAGAACCTAAATGTTTATTGTGTTTATTGGCACTTTTACAGCTTAAAAGATTCTACCGGTAATTCTTATCAATTCAATAGAGTTGCCGGTTAGAATAATGCCTCAGTGTTGCTTTAAAAACAAAGGGATGAGATGGAAATGAAAGAATTTAGGTAGGGTCCCCCGAGTCCCAAGAGTAGGGTCCCACGGGATACAAGCCCGTAATATTACCAAAAATGAAGATGTGACGAATGGAAATTAATTACCTTTTCTAACAATGCTTTGGAATTTCCCATGTTGAACATTCCGAATATCACCAGAAGAACTATCAAGCCAAGCCAAACTCTCATCTTTATATAGTTATCTTCTTCACGAACGGTTTCAAGAGGATTGTTCAAATGGAAAATCGATACAATTACATTATAAAAAGTCAGATGTTAAATTATCTTCACTAGCAAATTCATATCAAGATATTGTGCTCCTTTGTTTGACTTATTCAGATTCGATGAATAATTATCCTCCTATTTCCTTCACTTCTACTCTAACTTGAAACCTTTTTTTCTTAAATTTATCAATAAATATAGAGATATCATTATTTGGTCGATATCAGCTCTCAGCTTGTAAAACTATATTCCGTGCAGAGAGAGATTTTAGGATAATCAGCAAAATAGAATTATTTGGAAATCGGAAATAACTCGGCGGAATAACTAGAAATTGGCCATTTGGATAAAACACTTCATTTGTTCTTCTTAAATCTTAGAACGTATTTCAAGCTGTCGATTGGAAAGCAAGAAACGTTGTTCAAAGACGGTTTGGACATGCGATCCTATAAACACACTAACAGTCTAAATCCGGCGGGAGGGGGCACTGATATGGTCTGACCCACAGATATCTAAGCCCGAAGGGCTAGATAGGCAACTTTAAGCTTTCTCCAGCAAAAAAAAGTGAAGCTAAAATTTGACTTTTTAAATTTCGTAACGATGGATAGGATCTAGCATTTTGATTGTTTTCGGAGCGCGAGATCAAAAAAATTAGGCGGCAAACGCTATTTCACACCTCTCAAACCGGTGAAATTGCATATTTTTGTCACGTGACTCTGGTAGGAAATCCTTCCAAAGATGAGCTTCACTTTTTGAACAAAGCTGCAAATCTAGCCCTTCGGGCTTTATAGATATCTGTGGTCTGACCCACGGCATGTGCCGCCCTTAAGGGTAGGTTTTTGGAGTCCCTCGAAATGCTGTCGTTTAGAAATCGAGTGCCCCCCCCCTGGGTCTAGATAAAACAAAACACAGTTTGAGAGTTGGATGGGCGGGAAGTGGAAGCTCATATTTTTCACCATACTAGCGGTTTTATGTTTTCAAGATAAATCGCATAAGGCGGTATGAAGATAAGTACACATGTCACCAAAATTGCCGTCCACTCTACTCAACGACGGTAAAAACACCAAAATACCGTCGTCTGTTTAGGTGAGCAAAGGCAATATATAGCCTTACATCAACTATCGACTTTGGTTTGCGACCAATTACCGTCGCCCTCGATAACCTCCGATACAGAAACTCAATATTATTGGATAAATTACAATCTGCTCAAAGAAAGTTCATGGAGGTCAAATAACGAAGATATACTTTTGTATTACATGTATTCATTAATTCATTCAATAAAAAAAGTATTGAATTTTAAAATTTACATCAAAATAATAAAGAATATTAATATTAACAAATTTACATACTGTACTTGTATACACCCCTGTGTCACCAAGCCGTTTGGACCCAGCCCCACTGGAAAGTTCGGCCAAAATTTCGCCCAGCTGGAAAATTGACATTTTAAACTCAATGAAAATTGGCTTTACGCATGAATTGATTCGACAAAGTACGCATGCGCTGTATTTTAATAATAGAATCACTTTATTTAGGAAGACCAGGCGGTAAAAAAGAAACAAAATGTAAACAAGCAACATGCTGAATGGTACGGAAGCCGAGAAGGGACATCCAAACTTTCTTTTTTGTCGACTTTTTTTCTTTTTTTGCTGACTTTTTTTCTTTTTTTGCCGACTTTTTTTCTTTTTTGTCGACTTTTTTTCTTTTTTTGCTGACTTCTTTTCTTTTTTGCCGACTTTTTTTCTTTTTTTGATTTGAAGACTTTTTCCTTTTTTTTTGTCAACGTTTCTTCTGTTTTTGAAAACTTTTTTTCATTTTTCATCAACTTTTTTTATTTTTTTGAAAACTTTTTTTCTTTTTTTTGTGGACTTTTTTTTCTTTTTTTCAAAAAACCCCTAGGTTTAAAAATGGTATGTTTTAGTGTCTAGATCTCGAGATAATTCATATCTAAGGTGTATATATACTGAAAAACTGCTGACTCAGCGGAAAATATCGATAATTTTCAATACTTAAACTAAAATATCTGTCGAGATCTAAGTTCATGTCGAAAGTTAACAAACAATACCAACTATGGATACTAATAAATTAGAGCTATCCAGCCGCCAGCTGTGAGAAAGATTTTTCCTTTTAAAATATGCTCCTAGAAAAATGCTCACGTCATCGGAAAACGCCAAAAATGTCCATTTTCGCCTTCAAAATACCATTTCTCGGGACCAGATGGTCGAAACTTAACAAATAAGCCCATTTTCTTTATCTACTTTTCACATTGAATCCGTTGGTAGCCTCAAATATTTGATTTTAGACCTCGAAAAAAATTTTTTTTTCTTGTCAATTCTTTTTTGTCAGTTCTACACTCACAGATAAAAAAATTCACTCCATTAAGAATTAGTGAATAAGTTGTTCTTTCAGACTTAAACCTAAAAATAGGGTGTGGTGGCCACCTGAACCGGCATCACAAGGTCCGTTAGCCACCACACCCAGAAGAAGAGGAACAACACAATATGGATATGACAAACATCTAGCACAGAAGAAGGAGACGTCCTTTTCATCAGACTTCGAGTTAACGCGAATCACACTGGTTTCCACTCTAGTAGAATTGGACTTTTAATCTCCGCTGTTCCTCCAGGCCTCGCAAGCTTGGAAGGCAGTAATGGCAAAAGTAAGAAACAGACATATTATCAGGACAGTCAAAATATTATCTCAAAACGTTCGGGGTATGAAAAATGATACTCGTATCGAAATTTTGTTAAATGTAATGAAGGAAAGAAACGCTATTGCAATGTGTGTCCAAGAAACATGGCGAAGCGGAAACGAATTGTTGGAGCACGGCTTCTTTAAAATTGTCTCGTCCGGTCTTGACGAAAGTACACAGCGCGGTAAAAGAGGTTCCCAAGGAGTTTCAATCGTCTTAAACGCAGATGGTGACGCTGCGTGGAAAGCAGGAGGTTACGAAAAGCACACGAACTTTGGTGCAAGAGTAGTAGCGATTCGACTTCTTTTAACTGACCATCAAAAGAAAGATGTTGGAGTATTTCTTGTTTCAGCATACGCTCCCGTCGGAAATGCACCTGAAGGTGAATGGGACCTATTCTTTGACCAACTCACCTCTTGTATATCCAAAAAACAACAACATGACATACTTCTGGTTGGTTCAGACACGAACTCGAGTATGGGTACCTCGTCCGAAACAGAGGATCCTATCGGTAATTTTGGTATTTCTCACATCAACGAATCGGGTAAGCGTTTTCGATCTTATCTTTCTACCAATAACCTTACTGCCATGACAAGCTGCTTCGAAAAGAAAGAATATGCCACATGGGTTCACCCACGTAGTAAGAAAAAGCACCAAATCGACCATTTTATTGTCAACAGTGATATGAGTCACCGAGTACGAGATGCTGGAATTACTGCCAGCCTTCTTGACAGTGATCACATGGCACTTTTCATCAAACTTAAGCTTATGAAACGATTAAAAAAGAAATCTGAACCACGCCAAAAAATGACCAACCTCGACCTCTCTGTGCTTTCAAATGTGACTAAACAGAATGATTTTTGTGGAAATGTAGCACAAAAACTGAACTTTTCTACTTCTCCTGGATACGAAATGTTCTCAAGCACAATTAAAAAGGTATGCGAAGAAACGCTCCCAAAGAAAAACAAAAGTCAACCCGGCTGGTTCGAAGCTAATTCTTCAAAGCTCCTTTCGTTAATTCACTCCCGAAATCAAGCTATGAAGGACGTTTTAAAACGATCGACGCGATCTTCTACTAATCGTCTCCGTCTAGCTAGAAAAAATCTAAAAGCCATGATAATTAAATCAAAGAACGATTGGATACTTAACCATTGTGTCACTGTGAACCGTTATCAAGGTACTAAGAAAGCTTGGGAATCCCTCAAGATCCTCAAATGTGGGCTTTCAAAACCTAAACCTTCAGTATCAAGACATATGAAAAAGCCAGACGGTACCTTATGTGCAACACCACAAGAAAATGCATCAGTCTTTTACGAACACTTTAATCATCTCTACAATAGGGAGGCAAATTTCGACCAATCTGTCCTTGACACAATTCCCCACCATGATATTGTCCATGGATGTGACCATGAACCTACCGATGATGAAATAAAGAAATCCGTTCAGAAGCTAAACAACACTTCACCTGGTGACTCCGGTATCCAGCCACAGATCTGGAAATGCCTAATCGACAACCCATCAACCCAAAAAATGCTCACCAATCTCATTCGTTCAATCTGGCAAACTGAGAAAGTGCCAGATGACTGGAACACTGGAAGACTTACAATTCTCCCAAAGAAAGGCGACCTCGGGTTGCCAAAGAACTATCGTGGTATAATGCTACTCGAAACCGCCTACAAGATAATCGCCATCATCCTACACTCCCGTCTTCTACCAATGAAAGTCTTGATCACGAGCAGCAATGTGGTTTTAGACCTGAGCGTGGCTGTATCGATGCAATTTTCACAGTCAAAATGGCCATCCGAAAGCGACGAGAGCATTCAAAAGAGTCATGGGTATTTTTCCTCGATCTAGTTAAAGCATTCGATCGCGTACCAAGGGAACTACTTTGGTTGATTTTACAGAAATTCGGAGTACCACCGAAACTGATCAGCTTGCTTAAATCACTTCATGAAAAATTCGAAGTGAAATTTACCGTAGATGATGTTACGTATACGATGACCTGTACCATCGGGGTAAAGCAAGGGGACATTCTAGGTCCCATTTTGTTCACTTTCTTCCTTGCGGCAGTAATGATAACATGGAGAGCTACAACCCACCTGCCACTTTGTATTTTTTTCTGTTCCAAGCCGCCTTGTTTGTATGAAGACCCGTCTACCTTTGATCAAGTCGACCTATCAAACATAGAATTCGGTAACCAATTCATTCCCATCGTACAGGAATTCACATATCTTGGAAGTGTTATCAGTTGTGACTCTTCAGATAACCTTGATGTTGATCGCAGAATACAAAAGGCTAGCAAATGCGTTCGGCATGATCAGAAATTCTTTGTTCTCCTCTTCAAAAATAAACGTTCGAGTAAAAGCAAATGTTTATCAAACGTTCATATTGCCCATCTTGTTATATGGTGTTGAATGTTGGTGTTTGACCGAGAAACTTTTGAATAAGCTCAGAACGTTTCATCGACGATGTATTCGAAATATATGTCGTGTGTCCCTCCGTGATCATAAACGCACTTCAGAGTTGTTAGAAAGGCTCTCGTTGGAGTCTATCGATACCTATATTTGTCGTCAACAACTTAGATGGGCTGGTCATGTTATACGAATGCCCTGGAATCGTCTTCCAAGGAAAATGTTATCATGTTGGGTTCGTGCGAAACGTCCTCGTGGTGCTCCGAGGTACACCTACGGTCGATCTTTGAATAAATGTATGAAAAAATCTGGAATAGATCCTAATGTTTGGCATGATTTAGCTATGAATAAATTGGAATGGAGAAAGTTGATTTATTCTGTGAAAATTGCCCCTTGATTGTTTACATTGATGATATTATTTTCGACTAGTATTTTCCACTAGGACTTTACTATATTATTTATTTTTGATAGTATAGTATTTTCATTAGTATTTGAATTTAATTTATGCGCTGTGATCCTCATAGCTATGAGGCCTATGCCTTTTTTTTGGGTAGGTTTAGTCTCTCTCTCTCTCAGTTCTACACTTTATTAGGAGCATAATATCAAAAATTTGCCCTCATCAACTAAAAGAAAGCAGTCTCGAAAAGAAAAGTTAAATTAAAAAAAAACCTGAAAAAAAGAAAAAAAAGTCCGCAAAATAAGAAAAAAAGTTCTCAAAAAAAGAAAAAAAGTTGACAAAAAAGAAAAAAAGTCAACAAAAAAAGAAAAAAAGTCGGCAAAAAACCCTATTTTTAAGCAGTTTTTGGCCTAAATTTGTCAAAATATACTTTTTTTCGAAAATTGGGCTCTGTCACATTTTAGGCATTGTCATTTTGCATCATTGTGCTAAAAATCAGAAAAAAATAAAGAGTCAACATTGAGAAAAGCTATATTTTCTTATTTGGTTAAAGGGAATTTCCCCAATATACGAAAATCCGTTTTTTAAGGCGAATAAGAATTTTCCGTCTACTCAATCAATTTGCTGCTACTGCCACACTTTAGTTTTCTTGCAAAGAACTTCAATAAGACACTACAATACAGAGAACTTCAATAAAACTACAAAAAAAATGGAAAATCTCGAAAAATGAAAGTGCCAGCTCACAATTCCCCTTTGCGAGCTAACTTTTGAAACAGCTCTTCCAAGCATTTGTCGACGTTGCCAGTTCTCCCATTGGTCAAAGATTGAGCAAAGATGCCAGTAGTTTTATCAAAACAGATACCATGATACTTCAAACGTGGGAGATATTTCTCGAAACGCATCGTTTCTTTATACGAAAAGGTTACCATTTTACCACCTCCTCGATCAAACTGTAAACAGAATCAAAAAAAGGTCAACTCACGCATGCATGCCGTCATTTTTTCATCTAGATAAGATGTATGGAAATTTTGCATGCATGTTTTTTAAAGTAAACTTGTAGAATTTTACAAGAATATTCATGATGTAAAACGGCAAAAAAATGCTAAGAATATCACCATCTTTGAATATGAACAATTGCCATTATTCGAGCATTTCAAGTAAATTAATTGTAATTACTTTCCACAAGGAATGTTCAAAAATTTCACAAAATTGCCCTATCTTGGCTTGTTAAGTTTATGTTATATTTCGACCCTAACCTAGGAGGAATGCTAACATTCGTATCTATCACCACCTATAAAAGATTTAACTATAACTACACACTCATTTCAGTGATCTGGTGAGAAAGTTTCAGTGATGGGGGTGGGTAAGGGTTTCAAATTTCAATGTTTACAACACCAAAATGTTATTATAGAAGTTCTAGTTATATATAGTGTCATACCTAGTGACAAAAACCATAAAATAGCAATTAAGACTCTGACAGGGTCCCAAATTTACGAAACATCAAGGGAAAAGGCTCTTAAAGTGTCGCGTAAAAACGCAAAATAACTTGTTAAAAATCACGAGTCTTATTATTTAAATTTATGTAAAACTATACTATGGTATAGTATGAAGGTAGCTAGACATGACCTTTTGAAAAATGCTTCCTTCATGCACGGGCCATCCCTTTCATATTGTAGTTTTAAAATTACTTGTAAGATTTTGAAACGCGTAATCAATCAGTAATTAAGTTTATGAATACATTGTGTCCCGAAAAAAAGCGTAAAACAGCCATTATTGCTCGGTCAATCGATATTCTAATCCGAATTAACTAGAAAAGGTTTTTGAAAATGATTGAAATTAGCATTGTAAGTCACTTTTCTTGCGGGCACACTGTATTAAACATTGTTACTGTATTAAACCGAATGATACTAACCTCCCCATTGTCCCTCAACCCTCCAAGCACGCGTAAACCGTCAAGTGCTTTCTTCCAATCGAAAGCATCTGATTGGCCTAAAATGAAAACAAAATGCTTTCAAGGAAATCAGCCTCCAAAAGCAAGCATTTTTTCTACAGAAATCTATTTTAGAAATTTTCCTTTTTCAATTTTTACATCATTACCTCGGTTAATGTTCGGAATAGATGATCCTTGATCGAAAAATTCTTCAATTTTTGATTTCAAAACATCGTGAAATATTCCTAATAGAAAAATGATAAATCGGCCACGGTAACTTTTAGCGCGAAGTAAATGGTAGACTGCGCACATCCCTATGTTAACAAAGCAGAGAATTCTTCGAGAAAAATAGAATGATATAAAAATAAGAGTGCTCTTCGCCCCAAAGATTTAATGAAAAGTAGTACCCTATTAACCCCAACCTTTTTTGGTTTTTGTAGCCCCAGGGGGTAGAATCTACCACCCTCGATTATTTTTGATCTAGAAGAGCTATGGCCATGAAAATTGGTACAGATGTTCTCCATCATGACACAATCCAGGAAGAAATAGAATTTTGATAACGGCATTCAAAAAGCGATGACGTCATCACAAAATTTCCACCTGTCGGAAAAAAGCCAAAATGTATGGTTTACAAAAATGTCTTTCACAGTCGAAGCAATAAAGATATTTAGATTCTGTTTAAAGATTCTGAAAGATAAAAGGTTGTTCTTTAACATAACTGCCGGTTTTGACGTCATCAATTTCAACATTTTTTTTAATGTTTTTTTAAATCACATTGTTATTACCTATAACCTGTCAAATTTTGAATATGATTGGATCAAAACTTCAGAAGTTATCGCAATTTTAGAATTTTAAGTTTTAAGCGATTTTAGCTTTGTTTTATGTCATGTTTCACAATAAAGTCATAAAGCCTGACCTAGAGGATCTATGACCCTAAAAATTTGCATAAGTACTCTTAATAAGATTTTATTAAAAGTCAGAAAGTTTCAATTCGTTTCAAAAATTTTTCTCTGTGATATACACAAAAGAACACCAGCGTGGTAGATTCTACCCCCCCCCCCCCTGGGGCTAATAGGGTTAATTTGCACTCGTGTGTTTCGTGTGTTTTTGTAAGATTTAATCTTGCGATAAAAAGCCTGACTTCACAAGTACATTACAAGAAAAGATAGAATTTTTTTCAAGGTTTCTGGGGATGAAAATTAGTTTTCCTTTGTTTAAAGATGCTGAGTAAGCAAATGGTAACAGATACGTTAAATGATTCAAAATCTATCAAACAAAAACGAAACAAAATAACTAACCTGATAAAATGGCCGAAATCAAGCAAAAAGCAAAAGCTGCCAAACAGCCCTTCATCCTCCTCAGAAGCTAAGAAACTTTGATTTGTGATATACCAGGTAGTTGGTTAAGATAGGTACTTCTAACCTCCGTAAAGCTTTTATTTAGTTTCTTGAAGTGTTTTCTTTCAGTATGTCGCCACCATATACAACTCGGTAAATAATTTGCTTTGATTTCGGCTTTACTTTCATACCCCTTTTATACTTTTCATGAACGTTCAAAGATTCCCTACACCTATTCAGATACATTTTCGGGGAATTGTTAGTTTTACAATCTACAGATCAATAATTTACTATTCCTATATTATGGTTTTTCATGAACTCAGCATGCGATGGCCCTTAGAAGTCAGTTTCATCACAACTTTTCAGTGTTTCCTCACAACTTTCATTGTTTTATTACAGAATCTCTTCATGATAAATTTTAGTTTCAAATAGAATAAATAGTCGACTTATTACAGAAGGAGAATTTCGATCGATCCTGCTTACTCTTGACGTTTTATACTGAAAACTGATCTGATCTTAAAATTATCCTCTTCGCATGAATAAATGTAGCGTGTGTGACGATTCGTCCAATTTAACTGAAGCTTAATGAAAATATAAAATCTAAATTTCGATAGACATCTTTTTAGTTTGGCCGAATTAATAACTTTATGTTAAATCTTCATCACCCAGACGGCACACAACGTCAAAACAACGTCCATCTAACGTTCCTAACGTCCAAATAACGTTATTTAAACGTTAAAACAACGTTGTGTGCCAGCTGGGCAGCCTTTTCGTGGTCTTAAAGTTTGAGCGGGTTTGAGTCGTTTATGGAAAGCAAATTCTTTCCGATGACAACCGAATCAAAAAAGTCGTTTCATTTTGAAAGATTTTGTGAAATAACACTGACATATGAGGGCCACCGTACTCCGTCAGCATTTTTATGTATTTGTCGTGAATAATTTACTAGTTTTACCATTTTCTCGATGAGCCCATTTAGGGGAGTTTTTAGATTTACAATACTAGAGATGAATAATTAACTGCTTTTCTTCTGAATAACATGAAGTTGACATTTTTATTTATCTGTCGTGAATTATTTACTATTTCTTCAATGACGTAGTATAAACTGAGCGGTCGTGTTCTATAACCTGAGTATTAGCCTGGGAATCCAAGCGTTAAACTTTTTTCACAGTCTAGTTTATGATATTTTTGCTGCTGGTTTAACGCTTGGTGCAGGTAACTCGCCTGCAGGGACATTTTTCCCTGCAATGCAGGTTCGGCCTGATTGGCCAGCTTTCGGCGTATTACTTAGCAGTACTTTCGCGCGCATTTTGATAATTTCGATGCGCGCGCATAATTTATGGAAAAAGCTGACTTTGCAGAAAAAAGGAAAACAAATGAAAATGAAAACATAGATTCATTTAGAAACAAAATGGCTGTTGACTGGAAGTCTAAATACATGTGGCTGATGTTTTGATGTGGTTTTTAGTAGTTTTGAAAGTCTTTAGGGCGTGTGAAAAAGTTTTTATGGTAAGTTGATTATGTGTGTTTGCCTGGGTTTCCAAAGTTCAGAAAGTCTGTCAACAAGGGTTCACACACAGACTGTTTATAGCATTCTGTGTCAGACTAATCTATCTAATAATTTTAGAACTTTGTGAGGTGAGGTATTTTTTGTTTTTTCTAAAATTATGAGCTTGGATTCCCAGGCTACCTGAGTATCAGAGGTTAAGTTTTCAAAGAATATATTAACCTCTGAAGCCCAATAATAGAAATTTTATCGCGCATGTGTCAATCTGATCACTGTAGAAAGAATCAAAGATGAAGAGCAAATATTACCTTATTAATGTCTAGCAGACTGTATCAGTATGCCGTTTACTATTTACGAATTCCCCAGAAACCTCCAAGTGTAATTGAAGTGAGTTTCTTTCGAAAGAAGTCTTTTACATGATCCCCAAATGTATAACAGTAATTACTAAACTATTAACTATTGAAATGTAACTTTAATTGAATCGAAATAATAGACAGACTTTATGTTATGATTCTCTATCGCTGACTCTTTTTAAAAAGCATTGATGATATTTTCAGTTGTGTTTTCAACGACGGGAATAAAAATATCAACTTTGAACTTCATCCAAGATCTTGGATGGTCGTCATGGTTACTTTTGTCTTCGTTGATTGCGCGCATAATAGAATCTCGATTCGTCCGCACTTTGTCGATATATGATTTCGACCTGTGCTTTTCACGGTACGTGTTCTGACCTAGGTTTATGGTAATTGGTCGATACCCATAAAGCTAACCCTATTAAATTCTACCGTGAGTAGCACAGCAAACCAAGTCGCAATATGGTTTTTACTGATCCATGTATATCCCTTATCCCAACTCGAGAAGACCGTACAACTAATTATATCTCCTACCATCTTTTGTATTAATATTACATCATGCTGTTAAAACGAATACCGATTTCTATTCAAATCGTTTTTCGGGGCACTGATTGGTCAATTTGGCTCGATTGGATAGATATAGGCGTAAGTACTGTGTATGTAACGAGTATTTGAATGGAAGTATTCAATACTAGATGTACCCATGATATTCATCTTATGGATATTACGCATGTTATGTATATAGGAACCCCGTCACAAGGCTCTATTTTATACACCATGTACTTTGTCCACATGGTAATATTATCTTTGAATATCTTCTGCATCAAGATGTACCCTACTGTGTAGGTTCGAATATTTCAAGAACCACATGTTAATTGGCAACTGTCTTTTATGAAATCTGTTATGTTAATCTTAATCTTTGTGAGAAGCGCCTAAGAGAGTAATTTTTGGTTGTTACTATAACGAGGAACAAGAAGTAACAAGAAGTAACGAGAAGTAACGAATAGGTAACGAGAAGTAACGACAAGCAAAAAGAAGTAACAAGAGGTAACGAGAAGTAACGAGTAGGTAACGAGAAGTAACGGCAAGCAACAAGAAGTAACGTGACATCTTGACAATAATGCATTGAAATTAATCCAATTAATCTAATTAGATTTTGCCAATTTTGGTGATGACCTCATCATTTGGGCCCTTTTTGGTACTTAAATCCGGACACCTATATCTCATGATTGGCTTGTCCGTTTCCTTTTAAATTTGTAATGTGGACCCTTGACAATAATGCCTTGAATTTAACCTAATTAGTTATCTACACTTGTTTTTTAGTTGTCCCACACTAAATATCTAAATCAATATAAAATATGATAAAGTAAATTGTTACCCCCCTAAAATCTCAAACCTCCCATTTTATTTGGAAAATTTCCTATCCCCAAAATAAAGAATTTTTGTAAAAGTTGGATCCCCCTCTTAAAATAGGGGGCGGGTTCACACCATTGAGTTTCAAGCCGAAGGCTAGAGGTCAATCTCTAACCTTTCTCAGGCAAGAAAAATTGAAGCCTTAAAATATGCGCCGTATTTTTGATGACGGACTGAATCTAGCAATTCCTTTGTTTTCGAGTGATATATTTTTCAAAATGAAGCGGTAAATTTTAGTTTCAATCTGTCATTTGTGTAAAAACCAGGCGGGTCGCTCAAGGCCGCGCAACTTTGGTAGGATTTGTTGGCTTCAAATCCTACCAAGGAGATTGACCTCTAGCCTTCGGCTTGAAACTCAATGGTTCACACTATGCGGGTCCTTTTAGGTACGCGAATCTACAATCAATGCCATAACATATTGGCAATTTTGGCAATTTTACCATTGAAGTTCGAGCGAGAATTTCAGTTTCAGTTTCGGGCCTTCAACTTGATTTCATCGAATTGTATTTCGATTTGGGAGGGATTTATTCGTTTCTAGGCTATATTTCAAGTCCTACCGGACCATTTTTGAATTTTTGGATTCTCAGATCCTAAGGTTATCCTAATTTAGAGTGCTTCCAAATTGTTAGTAGTTATAAAATTTCGTGGGGAATTTTCCTTTTGTGCAAAATATTTTGGTACCCGAATCTAGACACGTTTATTTCGTTTCTTTTATTCTTTGTAAAGTTCGTCTTATATAGCCATAAGTTTTCTCTAAAAGGGTTCAAAAAATCACGAAAATCTAAAATCTTCCTTTCACAGCCAAATTCGATTGACTTCAAAATTTGCCAATTTTGCCCTGATTCCCAATTATTTTGCATTCGTTTGACAAAAATTTGGCAAATGTTGCAAAATTTGAGCGCCATAAATGCCAAATAAAAAAGAAGTGGTGAATCTGGCATTCTTGGCATTTTTGGAACTTACTTCCATACAAAACACTGTCCCCGCGAGACCTGTGTTCTTTTCGCTTTACAAATGCCAATTTTAGCACTTTTGCCAAAGATTTTGAAAAATAGAAGACTTTTCAATGCTAAAGCAAAACAATGCCGATCGGTAATTTGATTGGTTAAAATAATCTTCCACGCGTATAAACACTTCGCGCTCTACAAACGCCAACAGAAAACTGCTGACGAAGCATCACAAAACGGAAATCATAATGGCGTTGTAGCAATGTACAAATTTGCCATGAAGCTATGATCTTTGACAGTGAAATTGTGGATTTGGCAAAGTTGGTGAGTATGGCAAATATTGAAGTCAATCGAATCGGCTGTCAGATTCGACTAAAATTCGGAGAAAATCCAAGGGTCCAAGGAATCCAACGGCCCAAAATTATCACGTTTTTTCATTTCATCTCATTTCATTCTCAAAGTGCCCATTTTCAATTTTTGGCTCGCACATATTCGTCAAGTTGTGAACTTTTAGTTCTGTAAGAGTTGTAAAAGTAGAAACATTTCAAGCTGCTTCCCAGCCGGCACACAACGTCAAAACAACGTCCATGTGACATTCATAACGTCCAAATAACGTTATTGTGCCAGCTGGGTTAGAATTACATTATCTTTTGTCTCAACATTTTTGTCCATGATTGCATGTTGAGATTAGCAGCACATTGTTTGGGTTACCTGGGCATCCGATGTGATAAAATAAATATTAAATCAATGCAAACAATCTGAAGAAATAAGATAATAGATCTACTTATGATGCCACAAGCAAATACTAAGCAACAAAAAATTAAAAAAAAACGGAAAAATACTCAAAAGTACAACTAGTGTAGACTTTATACACTTTAGTTTTAAAGCATTAATTCTCATTTAACGAAGATGAAGTGTTGCAAGATCTTGCATGTCTTATTACTGCTGAACTCCATTGTTCAAGGCCACAACAATAGAAAGACAAACACGAGAAAGAGGCGTATCAAAAATGGTAGCAAAGTTGCGGAGAAAATAGATTTGGTCTTCATTATCGACGAAAGTGAGGGAATGTCAGAGAAGGATCTTCAAACAGCTGTCAAAACAACATTCAAACTTTTGAAACATTTCAGTATTTCTCCTGGTACGACCCGTGTTGGCTTATATACTGTTGGTGAAAATTTCAAGAAACATTTCCAGTTCCGAGATCACGTCAACCGGGAATGCGTCATGAAAAATATCCGTAAACTTGTCTTAAAGACGAGCCAAAGGAACGAGAATTTTACAGAAAACTTACGTACAGGAATTGACGAGATCAAAGAGAAACATACAGATATTGAAGGGCAGCGTCGTATCTACCTGTACATAACAAATAAAGCAGAAGACATCAAACTTATAGAAAGTGAACTTGGAACTAAATTGGATCGTGCAAGTGAAGTCATAGTTCTTTTGTTAAAGAAAAAACATCATAAAAGCAATGATATGTTGAAAAAAAATCTGTTCATTGATAGACGTCTTCGATCGGGAGGTAAAATTCAAGTGGTTAACCTACCTACAGAAACTGAACACATTTTGAACAAAATGAACGTAAAGAATAAACAGTACGGTATTTGTGAGCATAAAAAAGATGGTAGCCCGGTCATGGACGAATGCAATCGTCATTGCACATGCGTGAACCAAAAATTGACCAATTGTTATCGATTACGTAAAGAATTTACGTCAATGACGTCAGAAGAACGACGACGTTATTTAAAAGCGTATAAAACTCTCACCACAAAATCACCTTACAAACAGACATACGAACCCTTTATATTCATGCATTATAAATATTTTTGTATGGGAATCCATGACTACCGTTTGTTATTACCTTGGCATCGATGGTACCTATCCATGATGGAAGATTTGCTGCGACAGATAGATTGCGGTGTTACAATTCCGTATTGGGATTGGTCATATGTCAGTCATGATCCCTGGAATCGAACCAATCTTTGGAGATCTTCAAACGATGGGTTAGGTAAGAAATTTAAAGTTTTGCCTACGTACATTCCTTCAATTGTTTGGAGAATTAACATTTTTTCCAAAGTCGAGATATTAAAGTTACAAGTTTTTGGCTTTAAGCAAGAAAAAAAAAGAATTTTGCCATAAGAACCGTATGTAAGAATCCATTTTTACAGATTTGAAATTGTCATTTTCTCAACTTTGGAAAAAAGTTAGATAGAACGATTGGGAGGTTCTGCTTAGGACCGTGGAAGGGAATCTACAGGTTAAAGATGTCAAACCATTCGTCTCATAATCACAGGTAAAGTTTAATACAATAATGACCGGTTAGTGAGGGCTGTACTGAGAAATATTGCCCGAGGTCAAGTAACAACCGAAATTGCAAGGTTGTTGTGTTGACCGAGGGCAATATTTCACAGTACAGCCAGAAAAAACCGGTCATTATTGTATTTGTTAACCGGTTCCTTCAGCTTCAATCGATTTTAGCGCTTTGTCCAGTAAAAATAGCGAAATAAAGTGAAAAAACAAGCGAAAAGAGATCAAAAATTGTTATAATTTCTGACGTCAGAAATAAAATATGGGAGAGATGATGTGAACGCTTTGTTCATTTTCCTTTGAAAAAGTGACGTCACAATGAATTTTCCTGACGACGGGCAACTCTGGGCACTGTAGGCCCGTTGTCATACGAAAAGAACCAATTGCATTGCGGAAAAAGCCGTGTACTGGTTAACAAATTGAAATATCGAATACATAAATCAACATTTAAAAGCCTAGGGCAACTTCCAGACAACCATCATCAGCAACAGTCCGTAATTTAATGTGCACTACTCGTATAATTGTCGTGAATGATTTCATCTTTTCATTTTTTAAGTATTTTAACGTCAAAATTGAGGATTTTAAGAAAACAATCGGTTTTTGTATTTTTCTTTAATAAACTTTCAAAATGTTCTCAGCCCTTTAGATTGACAAACATAATTGCCAGTTTTTCCAGGAACACCACCTACTCTTCATTCGTTTGACAAAAAAAAAAACGGCATTTTGGGCATTTTTATCAAAACATGAATGCGGATTTAAAAACTGCTGGTGAAGGTGATATTCTTTGCATTCTAATTCCAGAAAACACTCCTGCACGAGACCTGTGATTTGTTGACAATTTGAACGCCACTATGGCCAGTTTGAAAACTATGACGTATTTTATTGTTATTAGTATGCATAATTAAGATAAATTATGCCCGTACGAATCAAAACACAGTTGGCCTAGATTATTATCTTAGTGGAGAAAAAAATCCGTATATTTGATTTTAGTTTGATGATTGCCATTCCCGACGGATGTTGTGGATTCCTGATAGTGGCAGAATTTAAAGAATATTTATTTAGAATTGAAGTCAAACTTTCATCCCCATATAATATAAAAAAGCCGACATAAAAAAGGAGGGTTAAATGGATGAAAAAAAATGCTTAGGGTCTGAAGTTTGTGTGGATGCAAAATCCTTGTCCGATTATTTGAGCTGATCAAAGATTCTCTCCCTCCCGGACAACCTGATGAGTAGATAATGTTTTATCATTAGAGGCCTTTTTTCATAATATTCATTACGTCATCTTTTCTACATTACCATTAGCTGGCAAATTTTAAACAATTGTTTTCTAGTATAAATTTGCCACTACTTGCAAAAAACCCGGAGTGTTTCAGTGAAAAATGAATATCGTGAATGAGGACAGTTTAAATAAAAAACATCTCTTTATTATCTTCATAGGACCGAATGGCGATCAATCAAAAGGTTATTGTGTACAAGAAGGGTTATTCCGTGAATCTCAGTGGAAAACCCCGTACTGGGAAGATCCACTTAATATCATTATGAAATCAGGTCAAAAGTTGGGCGGAAAACTCGAAGAGCAAAGAGAACATTTAGCTTACTGCTTGCGAAGGGGGTTCCATGGCTATGCGCCCAGCTATATCAGTGTACAACGGGCGTTATTGTTACCGCCCAGCCATTTCCCAGATTTTCTTCTGTATTTGCGCTATAATTATCACGATCGTATGCACGACTCCATAGGAGGCACCATGTCCTCTGATTACGCCGGAAGTACGCCTGAATTCTTTTTTCACCATGGCTTCTTGGATAAGATTTGGTTCAAATGGCAATCCATCAGCCCTGATCATAAATGGCTTTATTTTTTAAATAAAAATCACACCAAAATGCTGGGTTCAGAATATACACAGTCTGAGTACATAGATTGTGATAATCTACCACGTTGTATTAAAGTCAAATACGAAGACTTTCCAACTACGAAAGAAAATTATAAAGGACACAGGCAGAGAAGATCTTCTATAGAAATAGATTCAATGGGACGAATGCCGGATGAGTATTGGCAGAGTTACTTGGAAGAGGCATGGAGAAAAGGTGTTTTTGATTGTACATGCAACAAAACTCAAGAGAAACGAGTCGACTTTTTACAGGCTATCCTTGACGGCCCTGGAAAGGTTCAAGGTAAATTTACTTTAAAGGATTTAGAAGGATATCCACAAGATTTTACCTGAATATTCATTTGCGTAACAACATACAGTGTATCCGGAGAAAGCGGGACAGATTTTATGTAAAGCGAAATCCTCAAAATCTTTATCTCACTGCAGATTTGAAATTGTTTGTTCGATTAAAAGAAATTCGATTACCAGGATAATGAACGTGGGATTCTGAAATTAAATTAAGTAATTCATGATATGCACCATTAGACCCAACAGCTGATTGGTTGTAAGTGACGGAAAGTCAGTCAATACGTCACTTGCAACCAATCAACTGTTGGGTCCGTGATGTAATGTTAAAAGACATTGCAATGGTGCAAACCATGAATTAGCCTATAAAGGTCGATAGAGAGATTTTTAAGGATTTTTGTTTTTGTAAATTCATCTCCATTTTTTTCCAAACACACTGTATTAACAGGGGTTTTGTAGTAGCAGTAAAGAAGTATAATATATACACACCTGTCTCACAGCCCCGGTGGAAGTTTTTCCTCAGTGGGGATAAAAGAGGCCCCCCAGCGGACCATTAATTCACGCAATCACGCAATTTTTTTTTCCCAAATTCAAGTATTCATGCAATGTTTTTTTTGCAATTCACGCAATTTTTGTTCATGCAAAGCTTTGTAATTCACGCTAGTGAAAAAGCCCATTCACGCATTCATGCAAACCGCTGGGGGCCATAAAAATTCATAAAAAGATGGAAATTTTATTGTTCCGAGGTTGAAAAATCCAGTGGGGATGGTTTTGAAGTAAACATTAAATTTCGAATGGGGATGAAATTAAAGGCAAATTCCGAAATTTTTGCCAAATTTTCAACTGGGGCTGGGGTGTATATATAGAAAAACTTATACAATAATTAATTGACACATTTATTTCTACATCCTTTAATTGAAATATTAGTACTCAAATAATAATGAAAAAGTAAAATAAGGTTCCAATTCTCGTTATTAAGTGACCTTTTTATAGATTATTCAATACGCACTTTCCTCTTTTAAACGCCCTTCCTCCTCGAATAAACACTTCTCGCTAAAATCCAATAGATTTACTTCCTCAGTCGTCTAATTTTTTGACTAGTTTCTAACCCGACCCAAAAATGTGTCGTTCTTCGTTGTTCTTTAGTAGGGCGCCAAGCCTAGGGTTCCGTGACATCTTTTTTACGACCTAACCATTTTTAGTTTATTCCAAAGAACAGTATATTACAAGATATCACGGGACCCCAGGCTTGGCGCCCTACTAAAGAACAATGAAGAACTTTCTATCATTTGTCGTTCTTTTTAAAAGGCCTGGAAACGTTTCGGTCTCGAAACAGTCTCCAAATCGAGGATAAAATGAACTGAAGGTTTTATTTTACTGATATTTTTTTGTTCAGCAACAAAAGATTTGTTGTGATATTTTTGTCAGATAGTTTGCACGACTGGATGTAAACCAACCATTTGTATTTGAAACCCATTACAATCTCCTGCATCAATTTTATTTAGCTTTTATGTTAAACTAACTTTTGTAATTTTTGTGTTGAATGAAAAATCTTACATTTACCGAACCAAAATGCAAAATATGGTGCCTTTTTTTACGCTTATTAAGTCCCGAAATCTCGGGGCCTGGAAATACCAAGCTATTTTTCTCTCGGAAAGATAGCTCGAATAAAAAAAGCTTGGGAAAAAATAACTCAAGAATGGCCTTTCACATATGACTTAAAGCTCGATCACTTTTAGGATAAGCATAATTTCGAAAATTATTACAATACGTCATCATTATCGTACCACGTGACCAGAGAAAGAATGGCCTACGAAGCATTAAGTTTTTATGCACCCTTGTTCTTATGAATTAACGTGTATCCTCAAGCTCTGAACTGACTGAACTACCAAGTTCACATAACTGCCAAATTCACTGCGAAAATGCCATACGTACTTATCAACTTTACTCTTAGGTTCCTAATAAACACCCCCCCCCTGCTTGCTAATTTTTCGAAAATTTTTAACCCCCTCCCCGGATCTTATTAGCAAGCAAGCAAGCAGCAAGCAAGCAATTTTGAGCTGTCAAAGAGAAGGCCACTTATTTTGCTCTAAATAGCCTGATTTTAGCCTATATTTACTTTACTTTGGGTTTCCAGAAGTACAATTTACAACCCCCCCCGGCAATTAGGTCCACCAAAAATTTCCCAACCCTCCCCCGTTTATTCGAGCCCCCCCCCCCGTTTATTTGGAACGTAAGAGTATAAGAGACAGTTAATATTTGTCGAGGCTCTTTCGCTATTCTTATTATTCTCGTTTTATTTTATCTAGGTTGAAGCGAGCTTTAAGCTTGATTATTACTACATTTTAAACAGGCCATCCACTCTGCGCATACCACGCTCTGCTGGCGAATGTGACTATCTGAGCTGGTTGTTAAGTCAAAACAATAAAAACCGTGTTGCTTTTTGCACGAAAACGAAAGCTAATTAGAACCCTCTAATGTTTATGTTTGCGATTGTTTTGCTTTAGCCAATCAGCGCGCTTACTTTTAGGTTCTAACCCCCACCAGACATTTCTAGGACCCCTGGTTTATAAATTTAGAGAAAAAATATTTTCAGCTGTCAAAGAGAAGGCCCCTTATTTTGCTCTAAATAGCCTATATTTACCTTAATAAGTACAATTTCCAACCCCCTTCCCCGGCAATTTGGTTCACCCCTCCCCCCGTCTATTCATCCCAAATCTGGATGAAAAAGATCAAAGCGGTGCGAAAACCTGGGCACATTGTCTTACGAAGCCATGGTCTTTAGATTGAATACGTGTCACGTGTCATGCGCAGAGTATCGGAATCTGCTCGGACATTACTCAATCAGGACCCTCAAAAATCAGTTTTTTTATTCTGAGGGTTGTATTTAATTAGGTTTATCTATTTATTTTTTTTGCCGTTTTGGAGTAAAACTGCAAGTACAGTCGACGCTCTCTAATTCGACGTTCTACTATTCGATAGGCTCCCATATTCGATGAAATTTTAAGTCCCCGTCAACGAGAAACTCTCATAAACGATGCTCCCTTAATTCCCCTCAATTCCCCTTGAAGATCGAATTAGAGAGCGTCAGCTGTATTTGTTTTCTTCCTTGTTTCTTCCAATTAAGAACAAAATTAAATATCTGAATTGCATCGGGATTCAGGATAATTATCCACTTTGCTCTGATGATGTTTTTTTTTTCACCGATTACATTTTTTATGACAAAAGAATGAAAGGTTCAAAAACGACTTTTACAGTTAACGGTGAGTGAAAATTAAAATCTTACTGTAGCGCAACATCTCCATTTCTTTGACTTGACGCCCAGGGGGGGGGTAATAGGGTTGGTGGATAAGGGGTATGTTCGGGTGTGACCTCCGAAAACCGAAAAGCAACCCTTAGAGAGATTGATTTTAGCTGAACTGTCGATCCTTAACTTAGAGAGACTCTTTGACAAAATTTCTTCTATTTTTGAAAAAAGTCCTACCCTTAGAGAATTTTTTTTACAATTTTTTCTCTCGAAATAAAAAAAATTCCTTAGAGAGACTAACTCAAAACTTTCCGATTTTTCCGACCCTTTAAACATACCCAGCACCCGTTTTTGCCTAAGTTGTTGGTATTTTTAACACGTAAAAAAGTTGAATGATAGATATATTTTTTTATTTCATCACCTGTGTATCTAGGTCGATAGAATCGATGAATCAAAGTATTCCGATATCAACATAAATAACATTGACACCTACAAAACTGAATCAAATAGTTTGGTAATTTCATCATGTCGCAAACCCATCTCAAAATGGCTCCAATGACCTATGCAGAGGTATGTCTTGGATCTATTGGTGCATTATTGAACTCAATTCAAATCATCTACATTTTGTGCAAGAAGAGGAAAAGCAATGTGGAAAGGTTTTTACTCAGCATATCGGTGGCTGATATCCTGACATGTGCGACATCATTAATCGCTGTCGTTTTGAGCCTCAAACTCAAGAACAGTCATATTATCACATCAAGTATCGATGAAGTCAATTTTTCTCTAGCTGCCATTTCTGGCATGAACGTGACAAGCTTAACATTGGATAAATATTTCGCTATATTTCATCCGTTTAAACACCGTGTAGTCGTATCTGGGAAACGCATTACCAAGTTTTTAATACTACTCTGGATTTTTGGTTTGGCCCTGGGATTGACTGGATTTTCATTATGGTGGGAGGAAGTTTTAGTTCGTTTCAATATTTACTTTTTGTATGCTGCTGTAATACTGGCGTGTGTGACATGTATTTTCGTTTATGGTTCGATTATGACCAAGATGTGCAGGTGTGGTGCCGTGAAATCCAGAGCCGATCCGTCTCACCAACGAAAAAAGTCATTCAGAACGTTAATTATATGTTTTATCACAAGTTTTT
Source organism: Clytia hemisphaerica (assembly GCF_902728285.1). Taxonomy (NCBI): domain Eukaryota; kingdom Metazoa; phylum Cnidaria; class Hydrozoa; order Leptothecata; family Clytiidae; genus Clytia; species Clytia hemisphaerica. Next base: position 2,738,603 of record NW_027104297.1, on the reverse strand, counting down.
TATTCCTTGGGATTTCAGGACCAATATTATACGATATGAATGGTAATGGAAGCCCAATTATCTTCACATTTCTTGATTGTAATGCTATCGCAAACTCTTTAGCTTATTTCGTTTTTCTACTGGTGAACTTTCTATGTAGCTCGAGTACGTCGACAACGGAAGGCCGCTGCAGAGCTGCCACTACGGAAACTACACAGTAGCCCTTACAGTCTGTTTGTTATGCAATTCAATAACATTGATAACTGACTAAAAACTGGTCTTTTGGACAAATTCTAAAACAACCACGTAGGCCATTCCACCCAAAATCATCTTTTCAACGACGTAGTACTTTCAGTAATAATTTTCCCATTAAGAGCAATGTATAAAAAAGTGCGGAGTATCACCAATTTTTTAGAAATGGTTTTAAATTCACAGGGCTTGCACGAAACAACAGCGTTGACTGGGGTTATCAGGAGTCACTGAATAGAACTTCAAATAAGTCTGATAAACTCTTAACTTTGATATGATGTCGGTCCAATCTCTCATTATGGATTTGGATTTTAGATAATGTTGACGTCATCAAAATCAACATGGCATCAATGTCAAGTCAGTCATGGTTTTGTAATATGACCTATGCTTTATTTTTGCTTGTACATACCCATACAATGAAAACATAACATGTAATTCTTTCAACAGATCATTTTTATAGAAACTTATGCATGTTGTTATATCAAGGAGTTGAAGATATTTAAGTCAGAAAGAATATTGAAGAGATTGTTCAAAAAGGTAAAGAAAATTTCAATTCACTTTGGAAATCAAATGTTTCAAGACATTGATCAGTACAAAATTTCTGCTCAAAATTTAACAACGCGAAAGAAAGGAAAAACAGATTTTTACAGGAGAAATTTACCAAAAAGATTGTAACAAAAGAAATATGTTTGGACGTCGAAAGGAATATTTCACGAAGCAGTATAGAAGACGAGCACTTTGCACGATCATTTTGTATTATGTGACTTTTCTGAGTGCGTTCAGAGATGATGAATTGAGTCGTACGCTTTTTGCAGGTAAGCTCTTCTTTTTTGTTTGTGTTTGTATTCATAGCTTTCCCCCTTCTAGTATATATAGCACGATTGAATAATGAACCCTATTAGGAGCTGATTTTGACAAAGTTTTCCCGTGAGTTAATATATATTCGTCTTGTCAGTATCAAAACGCCAGAATTGTTGAATTTATTTTCAATAAGATGCTAAAGTAAAATCAGCCACATCAGTTCAAAAGATAACAAAGCATCAAAGCTTTCTTTCATTCTCGAAATCTGGGTTGCTTTTAACGAAGTTAATAAAAAAGAGCTTTATATAGACCCTGGGGTCAGATTCTCAACCCCAGCTAAGAAAAATATATTTTGATCGAAGTTTTTTTAACAGTGGTACCCGCATCGAAAACGCTAGATCTATTTCATCCACACACAAGTGATGTAGCGCCACTTGTTGTTAGGCAAAGTTTTAACACTACAATAGCTTCTTTGCAGATATCACTTTCAAAAAAACTCCGATCAAATATGGCGGATATAACTTGGTCCAGTTTATATAAAGGTCAGTGGTTTTGGCTTTTCTACTACTTGTCAATGACAAAGGTGACTTGATCAAGAGACGTAAACACGCACTACCTAGGTGACCCCAGAAATTAGTCCATGGTTATCTGTCTCTTCATTATTCCTATTCGGTTCAAACTTTCCTAACTCTATAAACTGATGTACTATCAGTATGCCAAACCTACTCAGAAATAAATGCTTTCTTTTTACGCATTGAAAACTGAGATTAATCTACGTCAACGTGACAAATGGCTTGTTGATTTTTGCGGCAGAGAATCGACACGGGTGCTAAAGTGGCTTGAAAGTTGTTACATTTTTACCAATAAAAAAAAGCTAAGTAAAGTTATTCCACTTTCTCTTGCGAAAGTAACAATTTCTAGTACCCAAAAGTCTGACGGGTTTGCAAGATAGTTTAGTCGTTAGAGCATTCGCCTTGCAATGCAAGGGTTGTGGGTTTGATCCCCGGTTATCACCAAATAAGCGAATGAGTATATTAAAAGTTACAGTCATTTTTGTCTCCCATACGACTGTTTCAATAGTTTCCACTTTCGCGGAATTTTCTAGAATTTGAGTCATTTGACGTCAGCAAAATAACTGTTCAGTCTCCGTTAATAGTATCCAAAGATCAACCCGCCAGAACATGAATCGTGTGCGTGTGCTAGGATATTTTATTCTTGGATTAGCCATTTCAGTTTGGCTTTGCAACAATGTAAATTCCATCCAAATCACGTCAACAGGGTTCAAAATGATCGGAAATGTAAATAAACATTTAAAGATGGTGGTTGTGCAACAAGTGTTGAGCTCGTTCCCAGTCTCAATTCGCTGCTGTGTGAAACTATCGCGATAAAGGGAAGAATAAAGGAAATAACTACTTGCTAGAAAAAAAATTTTGGGGAAAAAAGCCAGTCATTGACTCTTGCTAAATTCGAGTTTATATTATTCGTCCCTACCAAGGAGAACCCCTCATATTACAAATATATCGAAAATCTAGACTCCCAGTTCGAGTTCCAGTTAAAAAGAGCATGGGGCCTCAGTCGTGTACGCTGACATGTTCACATGCGAAAAGATTGATTAGATGAGACAAAGGTCAAGGTGCGACGAGGAGCCGCCTTTTTTTCAACACAGCAGAATCTGAAACTTATCATTGTTTAATAAAAGTTCAAATTTCATCTTTCCAAAAACAGTTGATCGAAGGATTCGCTTCACTTGGTTTAAAAATACACTTGTATGACGTCAGAAGTTACAAAGTTGCGGAGTAATTTGAAGCGATGCCCGAAAATCTCTATCTAGTATTATATTCGATTTGATGAAAATCTGAAGTACAAATAATATAGGGTTTCATCATGATACGGTTTTGTAGTGTACACACAGTCTTATATTTCAAATGCAGCAAAAGTCCAAAGTCCAAATAATTTTTTAGGAGGAAGTAGACACTTTTAATCTTTACTATCGAATACATACTGCTGTGTTTGGCTGTGAAATCGTACCATTATCAGTATCCCCACTGACTTAAAGGAATAACAAGAATCGAGATTTGACGAGATTCTTACTTGATTTTTACGTAAAAAAACTTGAATACCTTCGGACTAAATTTTGATTAATGAATAAACTGATTATGGATTGGCCAAACTCGAAAAATGTCTCACTCTACTATATCATTACTTACCTAGTAAACCAGAGTCTACTCCTGACGAAACTTTACTTTCCGATAATTTTTGATTACGCTGAGTCCAATGAAGTAGACTACTTTCGAAACACTTTCAAAAAACAACTAGAATCTACCTAAGTAAAAGCTCAAAATTGTGAACTAGCCACTTAATCGCATCATCCAGTCTATAAAAGCATTAAGTGGACCCGGGCTATTAGGCGTTGTCCACGATTTCCCTGAATTTAAAAAATCATACTTTTATGATTCAAATGTAAATTAAAAACTCGTGAAATAATTGTAAGCTTGTATATTTTTCAGAAAGCAACATCCCACGACTTGGCGATTACCGACCATTCGCGCCACATGCTCAAGTCATCAGTCGAAACGAGATCAAAATAAAATGGCTGCCAGCAAGATTAAATCACAACGACCTTGTTATTGTGTATGAACTTTACAGCAATCAAGATCTTGAATACTTCGGACAAGATTTGGTCCACGTTGCAAAGCGTCTCCAGCATGGTAGAGAATATAAGTTTCAATTGAGAATCTGCAATGCAATGTTACCGAATGACTGTTCTCAATTCTCTTTCCCAAGATATCAGAAGTTGACAGGTAAATTTTTTGATTGTCCAGGAATATTGAGTAGTAAAACTTCATTAAAACGTTAAAAAAATTCGACAAAAGTGTTTCCAATGCCCCATAAAATACCGATGCTTGACCACCAGGATACAGTATATAAACACTTAAAACTCTTGGAACTTTGCCAAAGTCAAGCCTCTGTTTTAACCTTACATAATGATTTAAAGGTATTTAAAAGTGTTATCCACGAAAACAAGGCTCGCAAGACAAACAAGGAAAAACAAAAACAAAAAACAGAAAACAGAAATATCATATAAACAAAACTAACACAGAGTACTATGGCATTCAACTTTCAAGCCAAAGTTGAAGCTCGTGAACTGATCAGACATGTTGAATATGTTTTGGCGTACTAAAGATAATTTTGAATATAAATAGTCCAAGTGAGCTAGCTCCGACATATAAGATAGTAGAGTTTTCAATGAGAGGAGGTTTGGAGGTGTCACTAAAGTTTGGTTGAGATTAATTTGTGATCGAATTGCGATCAACCAATAATGAGCTATTTACCAGAAATCCCCGTAACTGACTTCAAAGGTAGATATCGATACAGGGGTTAATGCATCTGAAATAGTAGTATAGATATCAAGCAGGGAAATTCTATTACACGCTTATGTTTCAGTAGCATAGACAAAGGGGGCATAAAATTTGTGTAGGAGAGCAGATTTTTATGTCACTGTAATTATCTATCCATATGAAAATATATATGTGTCATAAAAATCTGCTCTCCTACAAATATATTCTATTCTCAAAAATATTTTATACCATAGACATGGAGTTAATAGAGGAAGGCGAAATGATGAATTATCAGAAGAATCCGATGAAAGAACACTATATCCTCATATTGCTCCTTTCAATGTTTTTCACAACCGTTCTACTTGTTGGATTGATGGTATTAAAGTAAGACTTTTTTCTTCTCGTATATTACCTTCTGAACTCAATAACATCTCTGGAAGATGTGTGAAAATGCTTAAACTTGAAAGAAAACCCGGGGTATCTAGCCACGTGGTACTGGTGCTGGTATGCCACGCTTAAGAGTGCTTTTTTGGGACTTGTCGCAAATATCCTAAAACCTTATTTAGTCACTCTAAGGGTTTCAAAAATGATAAAAAGGGGGAGGAATCTCAACTTTACCCAAGGTTTGAAATAAAAGGAAGATGGATGTATGTCCAAGGGTTTTGCAAGGGCATATACATGTCAGAATTAGTAAGCATAAACCAATTGAACAGGTTAGACATTACGTAAATAATGGTTCGGTTCGAAATGGCTTCAAACAAGTAGACACTGACAGTAATGATTTTCGGCTAGTCATTGATAACGAAACCTACATAAATTGTGTGGGACTCGTGATGTCGGCACTTTCATCAGATATCAACAATCCAACTACAGTGCACCCGTCATTCGAATGTCCAATGAACGCTCATTAAAACAGCTTATGTTTAACGATGACACTTCGAGAAAACGTGGTCGTCCAATAAAAATGCTCTTGGAGCAAGTCATATCAGATAGAAATTAAACTATTGATCAGCTTTGTAAAAAATCTATTTCAGATAATGTGTGAGATTGCCAAAAGGGATTATAATAATACAGACAAGCAAGGTTGTTAGGTATTCTTTGAAGCTCTGTGGCCAATCCAATCCTTATATAAACTGTATAAACTTTTATTATTATCATATTATTTCAAATTTATACTTCACCATTAAAGTGTTTTTGTTAGATTCCCTCCAGCAACGGTGTAGGCTATTTCGAAACGGCTTGTTTGCTGCACAAGAACAACTTGTTGGTTTTTAGTTAGATTGACGTAAATCATTTTCGTTGAACCCGACTCTTGAAAATCATTTTGGGGGTCAGGAATTTTACCTCTAATATCAGTTTTATGGCTATAAATATTTTTGCCAGGTAGGGCTAATCAAGATTTGCAGGCCCCTTCTCAAAAGAATTCAAAATTTTATCTTCTTTTGAACACATGCACATATAGTGGCTGCACCCAAAGAAAGAATGCTACTGAACTGAACCGAATATTACCCCCTACAATAAATCTACTATTAGAACGCCATGACGTAGACATTAAACCATTAAACGCAATTAAACCCGTTAACCAACAAAAACTATTCCGTTCTTCCATAGGTATCTCAGTTACTCATTTGATGGAATTACTTTCGAACTATCGACCAATCAAATTCCCGCTCGCAAAGATCATCCATACATCTTTCTTACCAATAAAAACACAAAACAAAAAAACTCGATACCGACCATTCGAAACCAACTGAAAAGTTCCAAAACGACCGTCTATGTAAAGAACAATCTACACGACGACAAAGAAGAGCAAATATCAGTAGCTGCGAGAAAAAACAGTGCAGAATTAGTAGAAGAGGGTCGTAGTGCGAAATCAACGTCACCGAATGTCGAGATCGTGAACGAGAACGTGAGCACAAAAGATCACAAATCATCCTTTGAATCAAATAATGGCGAAGGTTGGATAACAGCGTCCCCTAAACATCACACGAGAAAACATCAACGGAAGAGAAATCGAACTTTAAGTTCAGGTGACAATCAAGGAAGCAAAACCGCACCTACTATTTGCGACAGTCTTCCTAACGCTGGACTAGAAAAACATCAATTGTCACACAGTAGATCCAATTCGTTCTCTGGAGGAACTGAAGATACCAACTTTCCGAAAACGGAAAGAAACTTTGTTTCAGATTCTATTGTTGTGGTAGTTGACAATAGCAACGTCTTTATCGGCGCACGTGAAACAGTTTGTATTGCACATGCGCAGCAAATAAAACCAAAACATGTTAAATTGCGTCTTCAACAATTACTGAGTGTAGCAGAGAGCGGACGAAAGGTGACGCGCGGTTTCACGGCGGGCTCGTCACCACCGGCTTCTGAACAAGTATGGGATGTGTACAGGTAAGTTGTTACAGTCTATCCATGAAACGACGCGTTCTTCTTACCATAGAACGAGGAAACCACTTACGAGGGAATTAGATATAGTTGTCACACGAGAGCTCAAGAAAATGCTCGTTCAGCGGGAACAGACTTTGATTTTGACTCTCTTGGTTCTGAGTTTAAGCTTTAAATCTAATCTCGATTTGGTCAGTTTGACCGAAGAAATTTCAGTACGGTCTCACAGGAAAATATTTAACGTATGAAACCCCGAACCGAATCTCCCTCTAGGACCATACATAGCATAACATCCACAAAGCGCTAGATAAACTAAGCAAAGTTTAATGCTGGGTACGAGCAGTGTACTTGAAAGGTTAAGAAATAAAAGGGCATACCTGCAGCCAATCCAATTTTGTTACTGAAATAATCTTCGTTCTTATTTCTTTAGACGCCATGGTTACTCAGTCGATCTGGAAGAGAGACGAGGCAAAGATGAACAAAGAGTGGACGAGCAATTGCACCTGGCCATTTACAAGGTAGAACATCAGTGAGCTAAAGTTGACGCTCTCTAATTCGATCTTCAAGGGGAATTGGATTTTTATCGAATAAGGGAGCTTATCGAAAAAGGGAGCGCCGTTTATGAGAGTTTCTTGTTGAGGGGGACTTAAAATTTCATCGAATAAGGGAGCATATCGAATAGTAGAATGTCGAATTAGAGAGGGTCAACTGTATATACAAACTGTAGGACAGTCGTTATTTCATATTCACAAATGGGGAAAATAAGTCGAAACGGGGGAATATTGATTAAAATCAGACGAAAACGCAAGATGACCAGTAGCGTAGACAAGAGGGGCTCACAATTTGTGTAGGAGAGCAGGTTTTTATGACACTGTAATTATCCATTCCTAACATAAAAAGATAATTACTGTCTCATAAAAACCTGCTCTCCTAAACAAATTTTTCGCCCTTTAAGCTACAGCGTCATTCTTAGGCGACTATTTCAATAGTCAAGTTCGGTACAACGTTTATTGTCTGTAGTTTGCCGTTCTAAAACTAGCCTGTAATTTGCTGTGCTAAAACTACTTGTCATCTACAAACTGCTCTGCTCTTGGTCCTTTTGAAAAACCTTTGAAATAAGATGCAGAACTGAAAAGCGAGGAAAAGAAACAAATAGTTGAATTTTTTGAGTAACTTCTTCTTTCTCAGGCACTTGTTGATCTAAAACCACAGACACTTGTACTCGTAACGGGAGACGGACACAAAGGAAAATCACGAGGCGATACAAGTTTTATCAATTGTGCTGTGAAAGCTGTACAACTAGGATGGAACGTTGAAGTTTTGTCGTGGAAACACAGCCTTAGTACGGAATGGATGAAGGTAGCATCAAAACATTTAAATAAGTTCAAAATCATTAATCTAGACGAGTAAGTTATTTTCTTGAGGTCATGAAAATCAACCTGGTAAACAGGTTTTAAAGAATGTGCCTGATACCTGCTCTAAGATACTGAATGACATGTTTTCGGACCGAGATTCAAACTTGGAAGTAAGAGTGGGTGGTAAAGGGGAATCAAGGTTGCCTGGATGATCCTTAGATCACTTTTTTTCCGCCCTTTCCCCTTTTCAGCCCTATGAAATCAGTTGAAAATATTGAAATAGCGAAATGAATCTAGGCTTAATATTTTTTTCAAAGTTTTTCTTATTGAGGAAGTGGTAGAATACATTTCTTATTTATGCCTCCTCCTCCTCGCCTATCTATGTAAGATAGATGTAATCGACTTGGATTTACTCATACATCTCATCCGATTCTTTCTAGCTACGTTGAAGTGTTGACACAAATCGAACGTCGTCATTCCAAAAAGAGGATAGATATTCGCACAGGCTAGTTCCAATGAAGAGATGTCTACACTTAAGCCCTCTCTCGTGTAAATAGTGTATATAGATATAATATAAGGCAGGGTTCATTTTTATTGGGGCTGTTATTTAATTGGTTTCTTTGAAATAAATATTCTTAAACGATATCTCGAAGTCGGAAAATCTTCAGTATCTTCTTAGCTTGTCAGTTTCTGTTTGTATCTACACTTTTGAGGGTGGCTGAAACTATCACATGGAACAACCCGCAGCTTTGAACGGTAATTTATAGGGCGGTAAAAGTGCTGATTTACCGTCGTCTTCAGTCAATCAGAATATAGGCAAATCAAACGCTAACTGCCCCCATCGTAGAAAAACACGGCTTCTAAAATTGATCTCAGAAAGACAAGAACTTGAAGCATAGTATTTCTTTTGAATGATGTATTGAAAATAACACAAAATTAGTTTAAAAAATACAAAAATATTTACTAAAAATTGTAAAACATAAAAAAAATGATTAAATTTCGACCGGGGAAGGGTCGCCAGCCGTTATCCTTCATTCGGCAAATCCTCAAACAACAGTTGGGTCATAGTAACAATGTCCAGAGTTCTGTTTACACCACAGTGGTTGCAAAGCATCAGCCCGTATTCCACGATTAACAAGACGCTGACGATGGTACACTAGCCTGTATTCTGCTTTACGCCAATTGTGTTCGGGATTGGTCCATAGACGTTCGGCTAAAGCGGCAGCACGGGGCCAGATTTTTGCTTCGGAAACACTCTCGTCAGCCTGATTGAAAAGAAAATGTTCTTTTATTTTTTTAAGCATCCAGATATTCTTATTTTCACCCATTTTGTGAGTATTTATGTTCATTTTCCTAAGATATCTGGTGTTGCATAAGCCTTAAAATGTTCATAATTTGTTATTGATATTTCAGTGATCGAAGCCTTATAAAGTTTGTTCTTATATGTAATAAATTGTATTTATTGAATCTTGAAACGTTTTACTTATGATTACCGTGATCTAAAGGGAAGCATCTCCTCAGATTGATGCTTAATCGTGAAGGTTGATGTTTATTTTCAACCTAGAGATTTTAGAAGTTCCTAACACAATTATCTTTCCTAACTTCAATGACATCTGAAAATAAGTGATTTGGACAATACCTGTTCCGACCAAAGTGGTGCTTCTTGTCCCAAAATATTCTTTCGGATTTGTGCGGTGACGTTAACATTGAGATCTTTCAAGATTTTGATTGGATCGTTATCATAAAGTTGTTTCCAGTCTTTGTACGGTGAGCACCAATTGTTACCCTGGTAACAAGATAATAATTGTGAGAAATCCAACACGTGCAGTCTCTCAGTTTTCTGGAAAATGTTTCAATTGATTTTGGGACACCTGATAATATTAGCCACAGAGTGTGTAACAAATTACTTCATTATCTTTTAAAACGGAAAGCTAATTTTTCACAAACTTTAAGAAGAGAAAACCACAAATGAATCGCTGTTTATGCGTACAGGATGTCATTGATAGTTTTGTATATATAAATGATAGTGACAAGGAAATCATGAAATGACGCAAACTTTATGTGCTCATTAATCTGTTAGTTTTGACTAAATTTACCGAAATCATGAATTTATGTCAGTCATTTTCCAATGACAACGTCAAATTGCTCTTTCCTTGACCACCATATATCATATTCCACACTGAATATCAAAGGTTGCAGCTACTTTCAGTGTTTAACCACCTTCCCAGCTGGCACAAAACGTTGTTTAAACGTTAATAGAACGTTATATGGACGCAGTGAACGTTAGATAGACGTTTAAACAGCGTTGTGTGTCTGCTGGGTTCCCCCGGGAGGTCTGGCAATAAAGACTGAATAACTGAGACAATATAAAATTTATTTCATACCTCGCCTACCCAGCTTCCGACTCCACAATCCAAATACAATGTGTTCCAATTGGTAAAGATAGTTTTGAAACCATTGTTCACAATATCAACAATACCTGGAGAAAGAGACACCGTTTATGATTCATCTATTTTGTTATTTCCAAACTATTTTAGTAATTTTCCCAGAAAAAACGGGATTGGAAAGTCATGCTCAATGGTTGCAAAGAAATACTTTAAGAAAATTGCTTGGGATTCGACGACATGGAAATTTTACATTTAGTCCTTGTCTTGACTTCTCGACCTCTAACGTCTCTCCATTAAATTTACCTTTATTTTTTTGTGGATGTCCATATCTGGATGATGTGTTGCTTTGGGTTTAAGAATCGATTTAAATATTTGATGCTTGTCATTTTACTGGTCCATAAGATGAGAGGGATTTCTTTGCCATCATTTGCTTCGTAAATCTTTTTAGATGATTTCTGAAAAAGCAACAAAGAATAGAATTATAGCTCTGGATTTAAAACATCAGCGAGTGTGATATTACGCAATCTATAACCTCCATAAGAAACATTTACGTTGTTAGAATAAGCCTACGCATTCCAAAACCAATCATAAACCCCGTTCCCCGCTCCTGCTTATTTCCTGTATGTCTTTACAGCGTGACAGGACAATTGCTCCCGTGACAATTCCCCCCCCCCCGTGAAAATTGCCCCCCGGATAATTCCCCCCCGGACAATTTCCCCGGAAAATTGCCCCTAGACAATTGCCCCCCAGACAATTCCCCCCAGGACAATTACCCCCCAGACAATTGCCCCCGGGACAATTGGCCCCCTGACAATTGCCCCCAGGACAATTACCTGTCGGACAATTCCCCCATGGACAATTGCCCCCCCCCCAAAAAAAAAAAAAAAAGAAATTCAGACAATCACCGTTGAGTCAATTCTTGATCGGGTGATCGTTAGTCTTTTTGACTATTTTTCTTGTTAGACTTGAAAAGTGCATTCAAGAATGCTATGCTGTATGATTTTTCCAAGAGAGACTTTTTGACGATTACAGAGAAAATAGTCTGCATAATATACCCACCGTAAAACAATCATGTGTGACCAAAAACAAATAAATAGAAAAAATCAACAAAAGAAGATATGAGGCCGGCTTACTGGAAAAGTGGGACGTGGGACGGTGGCTCAGGTGGGACGCTTAAGTGGGACGATGCTGGGACGCTCAGGTGGAACGCTCAAGTGGGACGATGGTGGAACGCTCAGGTGGGACGATGGTTGGGCGCTCTTTCATGTTCTCGCTTTAATATTCTTGGCTCCGAGAAAACCCAGGTGCGATTTATTTATTCATTCATTCATTCATTCATGAAACTTCAAAAAAATTCAGGATATTTCAAAGATGAGGTTTTTTATAAGAACATTAAGGCTAAAATCGAGTTACTCGATCACCATACATTTTGACATTTTTTTTACTTTTGACATCTGGGGGGCAATTGTCCGGGGGGCAATTGTCTGGGTTGCAATTGTCCAGGGGGCGATTGTACGGGGGCAACTGTCCCGGGGCAATTATCCGGGGGGTAATTATCCGGGGGGCAGTCACGGGGGGAAATTACCCTAGAACCCTTTACAGATAGTCGTAAATGAACTTTTGTTAGAAGAGAAGCCTAAGCCCGCTCCCCGCTCTTTGCTTGTCTTGTTCAGTTTCTAGATTGTCTATCCAGATATCGTAGTCCCAAAAAAGCAAACGAAAGAGTTTCTTAGTTATATGTAGAAATACGGAATATAGTAGTCCTCCGGATTTTCTGTGCCCCTGTTAGGAATAGGTCAGTAGAAAACAACTCAACCTTTGAGGCGTTGACCTAATTTTCAAAGAGGAAAATCTTCCCCGATTCGATAAGCAATTATAATCGCGATTCTTTATTATACCTCTAAGAAAAGGTTCCACATTCTCATCATTTCTTCTTCATTTCGGCCACCGTAATTTGTGTGTAGCCAATCAGTGATCTCCTTCGTTGTGTTCCAGCAATTGAAGTTGATTTCATCACCACCTGAAGAACAAAAGAAATCTTAACAAAACATCCAAAACTAATTAATTTGTATCTATCCCTCTGGGTGTTTTTCCACTGGCAACTAAAGCTAGCAGGATTAACGAAACGTCTAATAAAATGCTAAATAGCATAAAACTATCTATATAATTTGTTGATGAAAAGAAATGGTTACACGTTTATGTTTTCTTTTGAAAAAAGAATTTATTCGTTTCCCACAGCAAAATAGGAGAAAATCGAAAAATCTTTTATATTTCCTGATCCGTTTATCCTCGCTCTTTTGTTCTCTCCTACATGCCCTCGACCATGTATCTAGTGAATTAGAAAATGCGTGCAAAATACAAAAGATTTAACATTATTTTTACAGTCTAGTTTAGGCTAAAAAATCTTTATTGGTTGATGAAACCTTAAACAAAATATGCTTTAACAGAAAGTATCCTCACCAGCAAACTTCGCTTCCTTTTCTACTTATTTGATAAGTCTGGGAAATAGGTTTAGGAACCATTAGATATATTTAGCAATGCCAGTGATTTGAACTCAAAACGATAACCATACCTAAAGAGACGTAGGATTTAATAATATTATATCAGAACTTACCAGCATGAAACAAATCCGGATCGAAGAGATCAAAATACTCCTTGTAAATCTTGGATAAAATATGATAGAGATTCTGATTGATTGGATTCAACTGTCCGCATGGTGGTTCCAAACAGAACTTCTGCCATGGTTCTTTGTTAACACACACTGCCAATTTACCTAGTCCTTCTTTTTCACCGAATTGCCAACCTTCGCCTGTATGTGCAGGCTGGTCAAACTCCGGAAGGACCCGAACGCCATGTTGACGTCCGTATTCGGCGATTTGCTTGACTTGTCGTGGAGTGTAAACTCTGGTGTTTGAGTAAGCTCCGTATTGTGTTAATTGTGGTACGGCTTTGATGAAGATTGGGAAACTGTGTGTATCGGTGATGTGCCAATGAAATGTATTGAGCTTGTTGTATGACATTGTTTTGATCAATCTCCTAAAGTAAGTCAAAAACAAAACAATTTTGAAACGGTGCTAAAGCTGAATGGTTGAAGATATTAACGCTGCTATCCAGGGGTTCTCGGTTCAAAAAAAAGGCTGTCTAAAAGTCCATGATTACTAAGTTATCCTGTAGAGTTGTTTATGATCGATACCCTGAGTATCAGAGGTTAAGTTTTCAAAGAAAATAGTAACCTCTGAAGACAAATAATATAAATTTTATCGCGCATGTGTCAATCTAATCACTGTAGAAAAAATCTAAGATGAAGAGCAAATATTACCATATTAATGTCTAGCAGACTGTATCAGTATGCAGTTTACTATTTACGAATTCCCCAGAAACCTCCAAGTGTAGTTGAAATGAGTTTATTTCGAAAGAAATCTTTTACATGATCTCCAAATGTATAACAGTAATTACTAAACTTTTAATTATGGAAATGTCACTTTAATTGAATCGAAATAATAGACAGACTTATGTTATGATTCTCTATCACTGACTCTTTTTACAAAGCATTGATGACTTTTTGTAAGTTGTGTTTTCAACGACGGGAATAAAAATATCGACTATGACGCTCATCCAAGATCTTGGATGGTCGTCATGGTTACTTTTGTCTTCGCTGATTGCGCGATGAATAGAATCTCGATTCGTCGGCACAGCGTAAATATATGATTTTGAGCTGTGCTTTTCACGGTATATGATCGATGTGTACAATTACGGGATAGAATTAGTTTATAGATTTCTCTCACTCTCAAATTTGTGGGAAAGAAAATCACATTTACCTTATACTTGGCACGGAGTAGAAATTACGGCTTGTGTCCAATAAAACACCACGGTATGGGTAAGCTGGCTTGTCATAAATATCAGCATAATCAATGATTTGCAATGAGTTATGGCCTTGATGATAAGCTGTCAGCTGTGACAATGTTTCTAAAGCGTGTCGTGCTCCAAAGAAATTGTTAGCTTTGATTGTGACTGATATGAGACGGTTGTTGGTGTTCACTTTAAGACTGTAACTTTCGTCTGTGTATAAAGTCAGTTTCTCAGCATTTGTTTCCAAAATGATCGAGATTTCCATACTTCTTTTAGAGGATTCTATTGTACGGCCTTGTAAGTTCCACCCTCTGTATGCTTGTTGGCGGTAAACGCCCTGATGGAGGGTGCGTTTGAAGGAACCGAATGCGAATCGGATTAATTGGTTGACACGACGTGTGAATTTTCCGTTTTTCGATAATTTCAGTGTCGACAATTTGACACGGTATGGTGCGAAGGGGACAACTTTTTTGCTCAATTTTGTTTTTCCTGAAAAGTAAGAAAGTATTAGTTGAGGCTTTCAAAATCATTCAATAGCTTAAACACCCTTCTAGCAATACTGTCGGAAACATTGCAAACAAATCTTATTAATTTTTACCTCACGATTTATAGAGGCAAAGTTTACTTATCAAGTAAAGGAGAGACTCTTCGAAAGAATTTGTACCAAATAATTAAACCATACCTGAGGGCTTTGGGAAGAGCATTGATGCTTCACCACAAGTTAATTTACAGGTACTCAATTCTGTTGCTTTTGAACTAGCCTCACTTCGGTGAACTTTTTTACATCTTGGTATGACGGTTAAATTTCGAATAGCCTCGTGACTACATTCCCATTTCCACACGTTGTCAGGAGCGTTCTGATTCGAGTGGCCACCATTCCTATAGTTTCTATAAACAATCGAAAGACACGAATTACTATTGGATACCTCTTTGCAGTTCACTAGATTTGTACATGACCTCGGATGTTCCAATAAGACATTTGGTATAAGCTTTTAAGAGAGAATTGCTAAAAGTGAACGGCTCCAGAGAGACTATAGCCTATAAATACAGTATCTTCTTTGTTTAAGTTCTTTAAGCAGCGAAAGATAACTCTGCAACTAATCAGTAAAGATTCAAATAGCGAACTTTTATCATCTCTCCCCTCCTAAAATAATAAAGTTTCAAAACGATGACTAAATGTATCAAAGATTTAAGTACCTGGTCCATGCAGAAACAGCGCCAAAGGCTGCAATGAAAATCAACAAGTTGTTGAACGAAAACCGTGTCATCATCTTGTTGTCGACCATTCAAAAAAAGAAATGATCTCTGTGTTTGATTTCCAACCCATCATTACTTGCTCTTTTATATCCGTTAAACCAACACAAAACTAGTGCCCAGGCCTCCGAAACTTTCATTTTCTACATACATTGCAACACACGGCATATATACAATGACACAATGTACCTTTAATTACATCCGAAGCCAAGAAACAATATATAATGAAAAGACGTTACGCCCTCCTTAATGATCTTATGCGACGCATTATCGATAATTAAGCAAAATATTAAGAAACAACAAATTTACATTAAAGTAATTAACAAAAAGCTAATTAAATATTGTGATGATAATGCACAAGTTTTACATTTCCCTGCTACCATTTTTCACTGTAATCCTAACAAATATTCTTCCAATAAATCTCAGTTAGTCCTATTTATCTAGCCTATAAGCCCCACTGCCCGCACTCCTTGATATTAGCCACCAGCAGATGAATAGCGTGGTGGGTCGAAAATTACACCTAGAATCGTGATTGCTGAATTTTCCAGCAACCCAGTTTTAACAGTAGTGTGTGCCTATAGCCCCCACAACAGTGCTCCCGAGGAAGATGTCGAGGAGTTTTATTCGTCACTTAAAAACTTGCTTAGCCATATTCCAAGGCATAATTTTCTCTCCATAGCCGGTGATTTTAATGCCAAACTTGCCTACCCTGATGTTCCTTTTTCATTTGACAAGGCTACAAATCGTAACGGTGAACACCTTTTAGATCTTCTACAAGAATTTGACCTTTTTTCCTCAAATAACTCCTTCATGAAATGTGCTAATCATCTCTGGACCTTCAAATATCCAAACGGCGATAAAGCACAGATCGACTATATCATTTTCCGGAAAAAATGGCGTAATAGCATACAGGACTCAAGAGCATATTCTTCCTTTGCTACTGTGAGTACTGATCATCGCATCGTATCTTCTAAGGTCAAACTTAGTCTTCGCTCTTCCAAACCTTCGAAACCTAATCCTTTAAAACAAATAGATTGGAAAAGAGCCTCTACAAATCCTGAAGTCTGTAGCATGTTTGGAATTGAGGTCTTTAACCGTTTCTCTACTCTTTTCAACGAAGAATTGACCAAAGATAATGTTGAGCTAGCGTATTCTTGTCTTAAAGATTCCACAGAAAAAGTTGCCCTAGAGCAACTTCCAAGAAAACAAAAAAGAGCTAAATCAGACCCAAAAGAATGTCCCTTAGTCAAGAAAGCAAGAGAAAATCTAACAAAAGCTTCCTCTTTGTATAATGCAGCACCAACGCGGAGACGCAAGGAGCAACTTACCTCTGCCAAGATTAAACTTGACGAGGCCTACCTAGAGGCTCAAGTTTCTTTTATTGATACTCAGCTGAAGGACATGTCTGAGCAATTTTCCAAAAATTCCCATCGCGATGCTTGGAAAGTAGTACAAAAACTAAGTGGCAAGAACTCAAAACCGTCCATCCAGCTGAAAGGTGGCTCGGATAAAAAACGCTTAGATAATTGGTTACAGCATTTTAAAAATCTTTTAGGTAAAAAACCGGTGTTAGCAACAAATAACTTTCTTCCACGAGAGCAAATTTCTCCCCCTCTAGATATATCTACTTTTCTTTTTCCATGGAAGAGTTGACAAAGGTCCTTTCCACAACAAAATCATGCAAGGCCCTCGGTCCAGATAACATACCACCTATTATCTGGAAGGACAGAAATTTTCATGATATCCTTTTAAAGCTTTGCAACCTCGCGTTTGAAGACAAAGTTTGTACACACACTGGTTAAAATCGACCATCGTTCCAGTACCAAAAAAGGGAGACCTTAGTCTTGCCACAAACTATCGTGGTATCTCTCTTCTCCCAATCGCAGCAAAAATCTATAATAAGCTTCTTCTTAATAGAATACGGCTTCATGTTGAACCCATTCTTCGTAAAAATCAAAACGGTTTTCGAAGTGGTCGTTCTACTTTAAGCCAAGTTCTTGCTCTTCGACGAATCTTAGAGGAAGCTAGAAACTTCAATCTTGAAGCAATTTTGATTTTTGTTGATTTCAAGAAAGCCTTTGATTCGGTTGATCGCGACTTAATGTTTGATATTCTCTCTCTTTACGGCATCCCTCAAAAGATCATTGATGCCATAAAACTTCTGTACACTAATACAAAATCTTCAGTACAAACACCTGATGGTGAGACTTCAACTTTTTCTATTTTAGCTGGTATTCTCCAGGGTGATACCCTTGCACCATTTCTCTTTATTCTAGTTGTCGATTACCTTATGCGCGTTTCTGTTGATAAAATATCTAGCTGCGGTTTTCTTCTTCAACGTAGGCTTGGTCCACGTAATCCTGCCGTTCATTTAACAGATACAGACTTTGCTGACGACATAGCACTTATCAGCTCTACCCTAGAGGATGCACAAAATCTTCTAATTGCTCTTGAATCTGCTGCAAACTGTACAGGCCTATACCTCAATGAGTCCAAAACCGAATATTTGACTCTTAATGTTAACGAATCATCAGACAATATTAAAACAATATCTTGTACAAACCTACGAAAGGTAGAACACTACAAATATCTTGGTTCTTACATCTCTTCTTCTGAAAAAGACTTTAAAATTCGCAAAGGTTTAGCTTGGAGTGCATGCAATAAGCTGCATAGTATTTGGTCATCTTCCTTCATCGACCCTAGTCTCAAAGTTAAAATTTTCAAGTCAACTATTGAGCCAATTCTTATGTATGGTTCAGAAACCTGGTCCCTTACCAAAAAGTTTGAAAAGCAACTAGACGGTACCTATACCAGACTTCTGAGAAGGGTTAAAAATCTCTCTTGGCGTGACCATCCAACAAAACGTACCATATACGGTTCCTTGAAACCAATCTCTCTCCTCCTTAAAGCCAAGCGCGTTCAATTTGCTGGTCATTGTTTCCGTGCCTCATCTGAGGTTATTTCCTCCCTATTGCTTTGGAAACCTAAACGTGTGGCTCAGAGATCGAGAAAACTTACCTTTCCGGATGTGGTGAGCAGGGATACAGGCCTTGATCTTAGCGACCTGGGCACTGCTATGCGCAACCGCGACTCCTGGCGCCAGCGAGTGGAATCCATTGTCTCGACTGCGGTCGAGCAATGATGATGATGATGATGATGGGTCGACTTAAATTCGGGCAAACTGCCTGGGAAAAATTGTGGGAAATTTTCTCTCTTTTTGGCCGAAAACTGACATATCTAAGGTGCAAAAGAGTAAAGGGGGCCGAAATTAATAATCAGAGACGTCTTTTTGCGCCTTTTGTATTTCGACGCCCCTCAAAAAAATCGTCCACTGGGGGGGAGGGGCTGCCATCATGCTACTGCAGCAGATATCATTTTGAAATCAAAAACGATGATGATGATAAATGAGGTCGAGAAGGGAACATTCTTAAAATTATTACATTTATTCCCTGTTCTATCTTTCGATTAAAATCGTCACAAAGGACTTAAACTTCGTTGTTGTAAAGGCTTGTGTCACTCTCAGCTACAATGCTGGACAAAAGGTTGTAGACAAATGAAATTTCAGTGAAAAATGATGAGAAATAGAGCAAAATGACTCTTCAATGTGTCTGAAAGGTAAGGGAAGTTAAGAAAAACACTTTTGAAGTCGTTGCCCACATTGCTTTTGAATTGCTTTTGGAACCACAAGCAAAAAGTCAGCGTTTTGATACAGGTGTAAGCCAGTTAAGCGTAGTACAGTGGTAGAGCATCCAGCTACGGTTCGCAAGGTTGTGGGTTCAACCCCCAGCCGGGTCATACCAAAGATTCCCAAAATGGTACTTGATGCCTCTCTGCTTGATGCTCGGCAACTAAGAGAAGGATCAAGGGTAAGTGGAGAAATCCAGGGAGAAAGAGTGGCGCCCTCCCCTACCTTCGGGTAGATAGCTATCGAAAGAGGAGCCTTCGGGTCGCCTCCGACTGCGGTCGCAAACTTACTAAGCCAGTTAATCAAGCCCTTGTAGTTTGCCCTTGTGGTTAGACTGCAGTGAGTGTCTTTGACAGGCTTTGGATGGGTTTGGAAAGCATCCAGAACCTCTTTGGAACTTGTTTTTGATCAATATTGAAGTTTTTGGCAATTGTATGATTGTATATTATACTCCAAATGCCCCTCCTTTGATATCAGCGCTTCATATACCATGTTAAATTCAACAACAAGATGATACACCACACTGTATTTATGGGATAATATCAAGAAGCATTTCATTTATTTATGTTGAACTTTTTTTTACCCAGCAGACATTCGAAACCTAACAAAGAAAAAATTGGTGGTCTTTTTATTTCACTGCTAAAACTTCCATAAAGTGCAATATGATGTAATGAGGTTTACGTATCTGACGTCAACGGAGTCTCCTTAACCTCAGACTGTAGACTTCCAATTAGAGACTTTAGTAGACCGCAAATTAAAATGAATGGAGCTACAGGTTGTTGAGTCTCGTTAATTATAAAAGGCACGGACAACACAGATTATTCGAGTTAAGGAAATTTCGAGATGGAATAAGGTTTAAAAGGCATTGTTAACTGCTACTAAACTCGTTCGGGTTACGGACACATTTGATTTATAGAGGTTCGGGTTAAAGAGACCCTACAATTCTATACGGATTGATCCGAAGAAAATTATCTTTAAAAAAACTATTACAGATGTAAGGGTACTTAGTCGAGAATGGGTGCTCAGCATGATCGGACGATAAGAATCTAAACAAATTTGGTCTCTCTGATAAGGGTCGGTCCACACATATCCAACATCTGCCAACCCTTGCCCTCTCGGAGATAAAACTAGGGATATTAAAATTGGTAATCGGTATCGAAGGGTAGAAAGAACTTAAGGAGCTATGAGTGTCTAGCTGGAAGGGAACCAATACTAAAACATTCAAATCAGTATCGAAGGGGACAAAGAACTTAAGGAGCTATGAGTGTCTAGCTGGAAGGGAACCAATTCTAAAACATTCAAATTACAGTTTCGAATTAGAGAAAGAAGCGACTGCATTTATAATCATTATCATAGAAATACTTGAGAATAATTTTTATGTAATATCCAAACTGCTGATTCAGAAAATTTATCCTCGCAAATCGAAGAAAAAAGGGAAATCACTTAGTCGTGATTGCGGAAACCGTTAACCTTTGAAGCTATGACCTCGGATAACTGTGGAAGGGTTAATGAATATAATTAACATATATAATGGCCGTTTTAAAGCAGTCATAAACACAATTAATGCCCACGTATTCCGCAAAAATGAATTATCATGTTTCGTGAAAAAAGTTCGCGGATGATATAACAAATTGACAATTGAGGTTCAACATAACAATGCATGGAGGTTGTTGAAGTCATAACTCTGCTTGAGTTTAGGGCACCGGGTACTAAGATAAAAAAAATGTGAAGATGTACCGCCAAACAACCCACTTTTCAACTCCAGCAGCTCAAGGGCTTTAGTTCCGCTCAGGATGTCTTTTTTCGCAAATTTTGAAAGTGCAAAACATTTAAAATGAGCTCGAGTCCATTTTTTTAAGCTCAGCCGCCCGACACTCTCTCAAGCAAAAATCGTAATCCTTTTCAAGACTTTTTACGACGGTTTTGACAACACCTACTCAATGAACCATTGGAAAGATTGGCCAAAATATCATCCCCGGTCGAAAATAACACTCCAATTTCTGTTACCAGTGAAAATAATCAAATAAACCAATCCTCACTGCAAAATATTATGCTTTTCTCCCATCCCCACTTAGTTTTCTGACTTGAAAAAAAAAATAAAAAAAATACGGGAATATCAATCCCCATCGAGTTTCAGTCTGTTATTTTTACCCCCTCCCCACCTGGTTGAAAAAATCCTGCCAGGTCTGTGAGAAGGGGGTGTGTTTTGTTTCGTCTCGTAGTCACCAAAAGGAGACAGCGCTGTTAGATCGATCGTCTCACATTCATCTCGTATTATTGCAGATGAGACAGACTTTGAAAAGAGTACCAATTTTAATTACCACGTATAGAAAATGCAATGAAAAAATAACGAGGCTTTTGATGAGAGTATCAGCCTACTTGTGGGGGGCTTGTGTGCTTTCGTTATGTAACGTCTTGGCATGAAGAACAATATTAACATTGATTGCCATATAGAAAAACTGCACGGTAAACAAAGTTTCTCGTTTCTCTAAACGATAAAAAGAATCAGTTAAAAAGTATTAAAGCTTGAATTGGCGCACCAGGGACTCCCAAAGTGATTTAAAGTACCTGAAGAAGGGACCGGTCTTTAGACAGTCTCTTAAGGGCCGGTAAATTACCGGTAAAAATTACCAAAAGGCCGCTACGAATTTAGTTAATGTAGCTGCCGCTGCGAAGCGTCCGGACCCAGACCGGCCTCCATCACCCGGTTGACATCCTTTTACAACAATTTTTTGATTCAATTGTTACTAAGAATCACTAACTAGCGGCCTGGACCGGTCTAACAAACGGCCTGGACCAGTCTAACGAGCGGCCACGAGCGCCTAGAAGCGGCCAGGACCGTTATAGGTCACATTTCTTGAAGGTCTGGAGGCCGATCTAAAACAAAAATTTGACCGCTACTAGACCACTCGTAATACCGGACCAAGACCGGTCTGATTTTCAGGTACTTTAAATCGCTTGGGAAGTCACGATACGTACGAATGCGTGTAATATATTAAGCGATTGATCCAAGAGGTGACAATGTGTGGGTATTTTGGTCAAACAATATGCAGCTTGTTCTCAAGTTTACAAGATCGGTTTTTATACCTCAAGAATAAGGTCTAGGACCAGCTTTCGCTAGCATAACGGCTCCTTTGTCGAAATCCTCATAACCCGAACCCAGCCGACTCTTCCTTGGTGTTTGGAATATGCAGATTCGACATCATTTTTCACTTCTTCTCGTTGAATCGAATGATCTCTCATCACACTGTTAGTTATTTCATATTTTTAACTACACCAGGTTAGCTTCCTCTTTCAACGGCTTCTTCAATTACATCTCTCTCTTTCTTTATAGTAATGGTAAACCTTTAACAGCTGAAAGAAAGCAATACTTGTCTCAGTTGCTTACCTCTTCAGATGTCTTAAATAGCCCGTCATATATATTCATATTTCTTTCTATTTTTACTCCTGAAGTCATCGGGAACGCAGTCAATTCCAGGAAAAAGGAAAAATATTTTACTTTTAAAAAGTGGTGAAATGATGACACAAAAAAAGAAAATATGTAATACAACCTTATGTAATGATTCCTCTATTGCAATAGTTTTTTTATATCAAAACGATGAAAAGGTTGTAATTTTATCAGATCAGAATACATCGAATATCCAAATGGCTATCACTAAATATCTGCTGAATATCTGACCCGTCCTGCTCAGCATCGTAGTTGATACGCTGCAACGCAAGTGTGTCGCGAGCAATAAGTTAACGATGTCTGAAAACCCCAAGATTGCCTTTGCCTTGCCTAGTGAGAGACCATTTCTCTTCTTACTCTACCGCCATTTATGGGCGGTAATTGGGAGAAGTAAATCGATCACACGCAAAACGCCTCTAAAAACGTCTTATTCCAACCCAGTTACCCTACCGTTTACAGTTTTACTTTCAAGCAAAAAGGTTAACATTTTTGAAATTGATTAGCTGAACAAGCAGGCAGATCATTTCCTTCAACACATGTCTTTAGCGCATGGTAGAGGTGTATAGAACTCAGACCCCTCACTTGTCCGCACTCATCTCTCCCAAGACATTACATTGTTCTCGCCTATTGCTTAAAAAACTTCTCATTAAACCTCCCATTAAAAAACTTGAGAAAGGTAAGTATAAAACGGAGAAAGTGTGTCGACAAGGATGACGAGTGTTTATGTTTGTTATGATAAAAGATCACTATACTCTAACATCACAACAATATCTGCTTGAAGCCTGAGAACGCACTGTTTTAAGTGTCAAGTAGAATTTTATAAACATGTCCTTTAGTTCCCTTTAAAAAATTGAGTCCATATATTTCAGACGATTCTTTGATAAATAATGCAATCTGAGTTAAACTAATTCTGAGTTAAGAATGATTTTTCAGCAAAGCTTGGCCCCTTTAAGTTGCACAAGCACGTTTGTTTCATTTCTAAAACTAACGTGAAATTATGAGGCTTAATGTGGGTCGACCAGAATTAGGGTAAACTTGCAAATTTGCAAAATAGCTAGGTATTTTGGCGCCCGTTACAAAGGGAAACATTTGTAAGTTGGGCGAGCACGAAAACCTTTGTATAGGTTTTTCTCCATTTGGGTAAGATCTGCTAATTTTAAGCTCCCCTATCCCCGCCGACTAAAAACATCCTACCGGGTTTGTGAGAAGGGGGTGTATTATCATAAGTATTAAAAAAGTCGATGTCAAAACTTAACAGAATCTTTTGATGAAAGTTGTTTCTATCTCGTAGCGAGCTGAAAGGTTATAAGAGAGTTATCATATAGCAAGGAGAGAATTTCCCAGTTGACTAAATAGTAGAAATAAAAAACTACTGCCAACAAAAGCGGACTGTACTTTACGTGTGGGTGAAGTTAAACACAATTTTGATTGGCTGACACACAGAAGGGCTAACAGCGCAAAAATTGACTATTTTATGATGTAATGAACTAAACGCGTAGAAAATAGGTTGCAACACATGTTAACAAAAAGGGGGTGTAAGAATCCGGAATTTTTGGTAATGTATCCTACAAAGTAGGAAAAGAAATTACATCATAGTTGCATTAATTAAACAATACAAACACCTTATCCAACCCAATACCCTTAAAAAATAAACATCAAAATTTGGGGACTTTTGATATCTTCCTATTTGTGTGTTCGGTAAATTCTTAAAGTCAATTATGACACATCTTTGTGCCTGTTATATTTATTCGGAAAGAAGAAAAAAATGCTTTTGATTACAATGCTTAATGCTAATAAACAAACAATCAATAATTTGGGTCAAGTTACACGAGCTCGTTCCTAGAATTTAGAAGCTCAAAGAAACTACAAGTTCGAAATAATATAGTTCCAGCTTGGAAAATACCCAGTGTTCTTTCGCGATGCTCGGCAATTTTTATGACTGTTCACTATCAAAAATTCCCCAAGATTTCACTGCCATATATAATGCACCCGGCTAAAAAGAGTCTCAAAATTAAACATATCATACACTGTGAAAGACCAAAGAGTGTCAGCAAATTCGAAATTTAAAAAGAATTTAACAAATTAAAGGCACGATGTTGAATATTTTAAAACTTTTGACTTTTTCAAGCTTACTGCTATTAACTTGTACAAATGCAGCACCTGTTAATCAACAGAGGACTAAACCGAGTTCTCGATTCAGGAAAGCAGTGATCAAAAAGAACAGTCAGGCATTGATGGCTACAGTTGGCAATGATTGTGAGCAAGGTAGAGTGCTGTATAAAAAATATGCTTCACAAACTCTAGCAACCGTTCAAGTCGAAGATAAAACATTTTTGAGTCAGCTATCTAAGGTATGTGTATTAATGTTTTTCAAAGTAGTTGCAATAAAGTTGTAAAGTTGAACATATTCCCTTATCTTTAGCAAAGGATTGGTGAATAATGATCTTAGAATATGTCATTAGGTTCATTCATTTACAATAACCTTGCATCCCTGTCTCAGAGCCATGATATTGGTCTTTCTGAAAGTGAGAAAGAGTTGAAAAATCGGGACTAAATTTATAAAGAATTTGAGGAAGTGTTTTTTTAGTCTTTCATTAGGAAAACAAACTTTCTTTTTCTCGTGTAGCATGATTTGTTCCAGATTTCAAAAGAAATATCTTTCATTTATCAAAATCAAGCTTTGTTTTGTTTTGTTTTCACACAGACCGACATTCAACAAACGAGGAAAGATTTGGCATTGATTTTCCCTACGAGAGTTTCAATGAAGGTGAATATATAACTTACCAATCACAAAATCGAATGTAGTTCATCTCTCTTTCGGGTAAATCGTAAAAAGAAGTCTTACATATATCTAAGCTTACCACAAGATAACAGAGGTCGTACCCTACGAACACAAGATAACAGAGGTCGTACCCTACGAACACAAGAAACAGAAGTTTGTGCTTTAAAGGAATAAACTTACATGTTTTGTATCTTTTCAGAAAGTGGAATCCATCAGTCTTTATCAGGCAATGATTGAGGAGCTGAAAGAAACGATGGGGAAATTATCAAACTACACACGCTTACATAATGATACTGCAACATCCGATCACTTGCAGCATTTATTCAGGACTAAATTAGATCATCTGGGTCAACTGGAAACCACGATTAAACAGGTACTAAAATATCCTTTTATTAACCTTGTCAATTACGAGGATCTCGAGCCACTTTGAGTCTGAAAAACATAAAATCCTAAGATTTCACCCCTTTCTACCCCTTCTACTGAAAGCTGTTTATAAAAGAAATTGTGAGCCAAGTTTACAATCGAATATTTTCAAATGTCATTTTATTTAACGCACTTAAAGCTAGTGATACCAACTTTTTGAATTCATTATTTAGCAAATTTCGTGAAAGAAAACTGAAGGGTAGGTTCATCTTCAAAGCTTATCATTTATGTAAATATCTTATTTTCTTCCCATAGAAATTATTAACATGCCCAGAATACCACAATATCACCACAAACAACCTTAGAATGATGGAAGAAACGTATAAATTGATGGCAAAAGAATATATTTACAATTACCAAGACCTTGATATGATGCTCCAGCCCACTACAGATATGATGTCACATTTACAGAAAATAACGTATGTAACATTATCAGCTTTATACAAAGTTCACGAATGGAAGAGGGTGGACTTTCATGCAAGAGCAAGTTGCATCTAGCATTTCGTATGAACATAGCATTTTTCTTTAATTATTAAGGTTAGGGAAACTTATGTCCTGCTTCTCTTGGTCATAATTTGACAAGAAAAAGCTAAAGGGTAGCACGTGAAATCTAAACCTTAACTAAACAATTTTTTCATCTTTAAAGTTTAAATTATCAAATTCACAGAAACATACTTTTGCACTTGTGTAAGGCCACGAGCTTCGTTTTCATTGAAATACACCCCCTTCTCACAGACCCATTGGGACCCCTTCCAACTGGGAAAATTAACCAAAATATCGTCCCTAATGGAAAATTAAACTCTAATTTTTGTCCCCACTGGCTGAAAATCCCACCGGGTCTGTGAGAAGGGGCTTCTTGGGGCACAGACCATAAAGGTTTCTAGAAAATATTCCTAGGGGTCTATGGGGGTTTTTAACACATTTATTGATAATTTGTCAACCTGCTGGTCGGGATTGACATTCTTATTGGGTATTTTTATAATGTACATAATATTTAAAGATTATTTTTTGTCAACATACAATAATTTATTATTTTTTACACTCTGTAAACAAAAAAAAATATTTTAGAAGATTTTAACACAAGTATGTTACATTTTGTAAGTTTATAAAACGCCAAACAGATTTGATGGCTTAGTACGCATGCGTCATTTGATATTTGAATTTAATTTATACGAGAGATAATATATTTTTATTTGTTATTATTGCGAAGGAGAAAATTTCAAGTTTTTAAACATGAATTTCATTTTAATTGTCATATTATAAAAACCCTCGCCTTGTATCCCCCGGACAATGACAAAATTAAGGAGATTTGGTTTTTCTTCTAGCAAGTTAGTCGATTTTCAAGATACCCTTTATTCTGCTGTTTTTCAAATGTTTAAGGGAGAACAAGGTCATAGTAACAATACAACCGATAGTAATCAGGCTTGGGTTACGGTGCATTGCAGTCTGTAAAATATACATGCGAATCTGTCTGATAAAATGCTATGATAATCAAATATAAACGAAAGTAAAATCCATAAAACCCCCTTAGGCACATTAAGCTGTGAAACAGAAACAATCCTCAAGCGAAAGTAAATTATTATAACTTGAAGGTGTAAATTCCATGGAGTTTTTTTCACCTATTTATCCTATTTCAGCTCATATTTCACGGGATGTTTTTCTACGTCATTTTTTCTACCCAAATGTAAGAAATAGTTAACATTGTTGACTGAAACCCTATAGGTCATTGTTTGACACCAATTCGCGTCATGTCTGGTATTACTGAGTGTCTAAAAAAATACATTTTCTTAAAAGAACAATCGTGTAAGAACCGTACGATAATAAGCAAAAAAAAATTACGTTCAATCTTAAGCATTGAAAGATCTGGAAAGATAGCTTTTCAAAAAATGTAGCTTAGTTATTTCCTCGATTATAGAAATTTGAAGTTCGGGCGAGAAAGTCACTTTTAAGCTATTTATCAAATGTAATCGAATATTTCAATTTGGGAGGCGTTTATATGTTTTATAGACTTCCAAGTTATATTCTGAGCCTTATTGGACCATTCTTGAACTTTTGGATCCTCATATCCAAAGGTCCTAGATCCTCAGATCCTAAGATTGTCTTAAGTCTAGTGTTAAAACTCTACCCTTTCAACCTAAATTACAGCGGTTCCAAATCGTTTGTGGCTATGAGATTTCGTGGGTAATCTTTTTCAAATATTATGACCTTGATTGTAAAATGAATTGACATAATGGCGCTTGAATGATTTTCATCATCTTGATGGACACAATCTCGTAACAAATTATTTTCTAATTCGTAAACTCAAACGAAAATAACTTTATTTATCATTTCACAATCTCGTAGCAAACTAATGTTCCTTTAATAAGTGAATAAAAATAACTTCAGTGTTATTTTAATACAGTGATGGAGATGTTTCTCCAACTTAAACACTTTTTTTTCTGAATTTGATTCTTATTGTATGAGGGAAAAAAACTTCGTCGGAATGAACATTTCATTATTTAGTGCGTACTTTGAAGATGGAACGCGTAGAAAATACTTTAACGTCGTACATGAGTGTCGTAAGGGTTTCATGTCTTTTTATATAAGAACAAACTATATAAGAACAAGGCTTTGATGGCCAAGATCAAGTTTAGAACATTTTAAGGCTTTGCAGACTCTAAAACACCCCTACTTGAGCCCCCCCCCCCCCCCAGCGGACCTCAATTCACGCAATCACGCAATTTTTTTTCGAAATTCACGCATTCATGCAAATTTTCCTCGAGTCTCACGCAATAATCCGATTTTTCAGAAAATCGGGAAATTTTCGGGAAAAATCGGGGAAACATTGGAAAATCGGGAAAACCCATAATTGGAAATTGGTGGAAAAAAGGGAAAATTCACGTAGTCACGCACAAAATGGCCCAGATTCACGCATTCACGCAATCAAAAAGTGGATTTTCACATTTACGCAAGTTTTTTCGATTCACGCATTCACGCATTTTTTTTTCAATTTTCACGCATTCACGCAACCGAAAATGCCCATTCACGCATTCATGCAAACCGCTGGGGGGGGGGCCCCTACTTCTTAGGAAAATTGACAAAAATAATTACAAAGTGTTTAAAATAAGAACATGTTAAGAACATTTTTAGGCTGAAAACTCAAAAAGTTAAGAATATCCGAAATTGGATTTTTTTCACAATACAATTTCATAAGACAAAGGGAAATAGCATTAACAAAACTGGTTGTCAAAGCCCTTTTAAATTTAAAAGAAAAAAAATTGAAACTTTTTTGAAAACTTTCAGCAATGTCAAAGATTATGCTGATCTTATCACATTGCGAAATTTGATTGATGGGAATATTTCAAATTTCCTTTCGCATAATTTCCTTTCTATACTGGAAAAAAAAACTAAAAAATAGTACGCGTGTACTTTAAAACGTCATAATTTTTCAATTCCATATAATTTTCGTCATGGGGACGTCACAGTCTGATTTCACAAGACAATTTCACAAAAAAAGGGGAATGGCATAAAAGAGAACTGTTTGTCAAAGCACTTTTAAATCTTAGAAAACTTTCAGCAATGTCATCGAGTTTTGCTGATCTTATCATATCGGAAAGTTTGACCCTTCTCAATTCAAATATGCTGCAAGAAATAAACCACAATAAATATTACGCGTGTTTTGTATGGTTCTCAGTTGATATTTCACCAGGCTATTTTCAAGAATTTGGGAAAGACACACGATGACCTAGCCCAGATTTCTAGCTTGACTCTGCTCTTACTAAGTGTATAAAGTTATAAGGAGACAAAAACATCCTTTGTTGTCAACGAGATTGCGAAAAAGTCCAACAACTTTGTTTCTTTTCTAAATAAGGGGATTTTGATATCAAAATTCGGTACTAAATCGTTTAGTACATAAGCTTCCGTGCTTTCCTTTGTAGACAAATTAGGGATGATTAGTGGCTTAGAAGGACTTCTGAATGAACGTAACGTTTAGAGAAGTTAAACTTTCTTCTTGTTTACTTTGCTACTGTTCTAATGTTTAACACAAACAATTTGGGATGCGTTTTATTTGTAAGAACTCCACACGGGTGAATAACTCAAATATCAATCACAAACCTAAAAAAACAGTTTTGAGATCGTCCGTTCCTTCAGCTAGTGTAATAACAGGTGACAGGGAGACCATTGGTTGCAACATTGGCGACTATCATATAGGATGCACTTTATTTGGTATCTACTTCCCGTTCATCTGGCGAAAGAAAGAGAATTTGCTACTGAAGAAATTTATGAAATGTTTAGGGATAATCTGGAAAAGAGGAATTTCCAAAAAGAACGATAAGGAAGCATGTTTTTATTCGCGCAAAGTTATGTAACATAGTCACTCAGTATTTTATCTTGTATCTTCCTAAAATAAATTCTTACAATTCGAGCACACAGAAAAATATTTACGCATGTTCATTTGTAGTCTTCTGTTCTTAAAAAAAGATGGAAAATAAATATTTAGTCACAACACAGAATGTTTTGATACGCTGATCCTTTGACAAATTGTGTCAAAAGATTGCTTTATCCAGTCATGTCCATGTGAAAATATTGTCACTTCCAACGGAGCTTCTTGGCTGGTAGGAGTTCAGAAATTTATGTTTTGATTGTTGGTTCATTTAGAGTACATAATGAGGATGTTAACAAGAATAGCATTTCTTTTAGCCTTTGGTAAGTCACTCATTATTTTTTTTAATTAATTAACTTAACGGCCCTTTTTACGCCGCCCCTTATTCAATTTCGATCATTTACGCCGGTGTCACAGTAAAATATTACTCCCCAAAATTTATACTCTCCAGTCATTATTTACTGGGAAAAAAATACTCCCCAGTAATCTTTTCCCAGGAAATTATTACTTCCGGGAGTATAAATTTACGCGAAAATAATGACTCCCTTCGGGAAATTTTTACTCCCCTGATAGTATACCAAAAAACTCGCATAGATTACGATCAACATTCGGTTTCCTAATCTTTTTTTCCTGTTTATCATGAATAAATAACGAAAACAATATGGAAACTTTTACTGTTATTTTGACATTTAAATTGAATTTAAACTTTTTTCTTGAGTGCGATTTGCTTGGGTTAGAAAATTGAGAGATATTTAAAAAACCTGGCTACATCTTGACGCTGCAACACTTTTTCTTTATTTTGAAATAATTCTTGAAATTTAATTCAAAAAATTCTTGTTCGTAGAGCTTTTCCTTGGCCCAATAAAAATTCTAATAAAAAGGCATCTTTCTTGACTATACTGATTTCGAACCCCCCCCGTTTATTCAAACCCCCCCCCCCGCCCGTCTATTATATTTTACAGAAATTTCGGACCCCCTCCCCCTTTTATATTTGGACCCCTCCGTTATTCGGGTCCATTAAAGTGGAATATTTCAACAGGAAAATGAAGATAAAAATCGCTACAGTAGGAATAGCATTCTTTGATTTTTCCCCGAACGGATGAAAATGTTCTTGGCGTCACCAGGTACCCTGAGTATCAGAGGTTAAGTTTTCAAAGAATATAGTAACCTCTGAAGACAAATAATAAAAATTTTATCGTGCATGTGTCAATCTAATCACTGTAGAAAAAATCAAAGATGAAGAGCAAATATTACCATATTAATGTCTAGCAGACTGTATCAGTATGCAGTTTACTATTTACGAATTCCCCAGAAACCTTCAAGTGTAATCGAAATTAGTTTATTCAAAGAAATCTTTTATATGATCCCCAAATGTATAACAGTAATTACTAACTTTTAATTATGGAAATGTCACTTTAATTGAATCGAAATAATAGACAGACTTCTATATTATAATACGCTTAAATCGGAACTCTCCCATTCTCGCATGAGGCTTTTTCGCTAGCGATTTTTAAATACACGGCAATTTTTTTCGCGCCTTTTTGATTGTATATTCAATTCTATTCGCCAAGTGCACTTCCATTCAAGAGAGCACATTTCTCCTTGATGGAGAAACACAACTGACTGTGCAATAGCACTATCAGCATAATTTATAGTTTTTTAAAAAAAAGTTTATGTCGGTTATGAAATAATTTTGATTCACATGGGAATACGTCGAAGATAAAATTTGAGTTTTCAAAAAGACATCATATTTATGATTATCCTTGAGATTAATAAAGCTCCGATGACATTTCCCTTCTATTTGATACTCTGATAAAAACATTTCAATTTAATGGACTTGACAATATGAGAAAAGTTGATGACTTATTCCCAATTCAATTATGAAATTTTTTAATCAATGTTTGCTATTTTTTGTTCTATTGAGATAGCAAAATGAAAACGCTTTTACTTACGCATTGAGTTTAATTGTTAAATAATTGTTGACTCTGTTAAGAGGTATTGAAAAAAGGCACTCTTTATATTCCACCGTAAAGCACTGTGGTCTTTGGAGTGATCGGTGTTGCCAAGTACCTCTAATACTGAATTTGAATTTCTATTTGTTTTTTATCTTCATCCTTGCGTGAGGAAAATAATAGTCTTTCCTCTCCCAAAAACCCAAAAAAAAGCACGTTTAAAGTATGACCGATTTCTCGCGAGAAATTTTTAACTCAATTTTCACCAATATTTGCATAAGCATTATTTTTAGCGAGTCAAGAACATTATTGTTTGAAGGTTTTCAACAAAAGAAATTATGACAAATTTATACAATTTAATAAGGAGAAGAAAAATCAAAATTCAACTAAAAATACTTTCACCATATTTTTTAATGTGCATTAATTTTAGTGTCCCCTTAAAAATTTTAAACATCAATTTTTACGAAAAAGGCCTAAATTTAAGAACATTTCTTCTCGCAAAATAAGTACATTTGTATACAAATCCCTAAAAGTTTCTGAAAAATAGAAAAGCGAGCGAAGCGAGCGAATTAAAAGGAGTAAGAAGTCGTCTCGGACGACGCCGGGACGGCTAGTTATGTTATGATTCTCTATCACTGACTCTTTTTACAAAGCATTGATGACTTTTTGTAAGTTGTGTTTTCAACGACGGGAATAAAAATATCGACTATGACGCTCATCCAAGATCTTGGATGGTCGCCATGGTTACTTTTGTCTTCGCTGATTGCGCGATGAATAGAATCTCGATTCGTCGGCACAGCGTAAATATATGATTTTGAGCTGTGCTTTTCACGGTAGTCACCAGGGGTACAGCTCAACGGGATGGGTGGGGGTAACAACGGGTCACTTTAACTTGTAGATGATTTTATGGCTAGGTTTTCTTTTACAGCAACCACAACAATAAAGTTTATGGATTACATTATGCATACATTTTTAAAACGTCTCTACTTAGCAAGTGACTTCATTGATTGGAATGTCCAAATCGAATGTTTAATTCGAATATGCAATAGTCGGAATTCACCAGGGAGTCATAATTTACTGGGAAAATAACACTCCCCCTAAATTAGAGCAAATAAATTTGCAACTTGAAGGGGAGTAATTTTTTCCACGGGGGAGTAATAATTTCTCAGGTAATTATTACTCCGGGAGTCATTTTTTCCCGGGAAATTATAACTGAGGGAGTGATTTTTTCCGGGGAGTAAAGATTTACGGTTACACCGGGTCTTTTTACGCAAGCGACAAAGAATAATTTCAATAATGGCCGGCGTAAAAAGAGTCAATAAAGGTGAAAGATCTTTGCAGTTCGCTAAGTACACCTTTTCGACCGTAATCGGGCGGTCAGGCGCGTGCCATTTTACTATTCAATTTACTACCCTAAACTCGATCCAATCCTTTTTTTACACTTATTTCTTTTGTCGTTAAGTGTGAAAAAAAGACTAGGACGGTTTTAGGGTGGGGAAACAGACAAAAAATGCCCGCACGACAATTGGCGGCTACGGTCGAAAAAGTGTATTGAGTTCTTACCGAAACTAGTAGTATGATGGATAGAGTAATAACAACAATAATAATAACAACATATATTTTAAGTGGCATGCTCCGAAAAATTCCAAAGCTTTTAGGCTGCTGAAGAATTGTTTACAAATAAATCGATATTTACATAGCCCAGAATTCTACAAATGAACCTTTGTTTTTTTTACATTTAGTTGGCTTTTCGATGTCTCAGCAAGAGTCATGCTGTCAATTAGGCATCAAATCCGCTAAGAGTTCTGGCAAATGTTCGGACATCCCAACAACGTGCACCACAGATATTCAGCAGGTGGCGATGTTCACATCTTGCTGTAGTTCTATTCGTCTGTATGTCGATGAAAATGAATGCAACACTGGAGTGACTTTTGCAAAGTAAGTAGGACAATCCAAAAATTTTCAAAGAAGGAAGATTTATCTTTTAACAATTTTCAGCCCATTTCGTACCCATAGTGGGTAGCACCATAATTTTCCATACTTTTTGATTCAAAATCTTGTTTGTAAACTTTGTACTGTTTTTTATTGAGTTGAGTGAAAACATTGCGAGATGGGTCACGGTGCCCTAGCCGATACATGAACAAAAAATATTTCAAGAGTCCAAGCTTTATTAGAAGGGCGGCAAATGCACATTTGAATTTAAGTAGCCTGTATTTCTTGATATGTTTGAGTACAAGACTTGTTGTAGTATACTTTTACGCGAATTATAAATTAGTGCACTTTTAAGATTTTCTTCATCCTTTTCTCATTGCAGATCAGGAATCCGATGCAGTACTGGATCGTCATTGATGTCGAAAAGATGTTGTGCTTTATGTAACACTGGATTACAACAACGAAAGCGGAGCCAGAAATGCGATGGAGATAAAGTGGCAAAAGCATGCTGCGGTGCTAGTACGATATTTTTTGATTGCGTTTTTCAGCTAGACTGTTTTCTAAGTCGTAACACCTACAAAAATTTAGAACTAAGGGAAATGCTGTTAGGTTTAGGGTTAGCTGATAGCTGATGATTGTCGTCTATACGGGCTGCATGAAACTTTAAGTTCTAAATAATAAGTCAAAGTTTCTTTCTTTTAATTTGAATAAGCTCTGACATCATCGAGTACTCTCGGCAGATAGAGGAAAATAGACTTGAACTAAGGGAAATAGAGATTCTAAAGGAAACGGAATTCCAAGCTTAAGCGTCACGACCGAATGATTATAAAAACATTTTAAATGAGTTCCCTTTCACAAGGATGGGTGAACCCTTTCAAAATGTTTGTATAATACTGAAACAGGGAAAAAGGGAAAAATTAGATTTTGTTTGTAAGATAGATAGGATTTGCATTGTTAAAAAGGTCTCAAAATAATACAATGTAATTGTGATAATATTGATGATAAGATAACATTTTTGCTAAACTAAAAATATTGGCAGGGGTAAGACCGGGGGGGGCAAAAAGGGTTACAGGGATGAGCCGCTGGTCAGGGTACCCTTTTTAACCTTCACGAGTCCCAGGTAGGGTCGCAAAAACACAAAAATAGAAAAATCTGTCCCTTGTAGGGACTTTTTTGGAAAATTTTGGGAAAAAGTAAAAAATTTGAGAAAATTTTGGAATTTCAGTCCCATTCAGGTTCACCAGGGTCACTTTTTTTGCAAATTTCGGCAAAATAATTGTAAAAAAGGAGTCCCACGTAGGGTCCATTTTTTTTAACCTCAGAGTGGAGCACCCCCGTCGGTCGGCAAGGGTAATACCCCCCCCCCCCCGGGGTAAGACAAAGATATTATTGCCTGTTGACCATTGTTAATTATAGCCGCATTTTTTTTCACCCTCCAACACACATAGCACAGAAAGTAAACATTTATTTTGAACTAAAAGCTTCACGACCAGCCATCTCTAGTGGACCAGTTTTCTTCTTGATCAGTTTCCACTTGCTACCATTTTCTTTCTTTTCCACAGAGATAGAAGTGAAATGTGCAGATGGTTATGAAATGGATTCCAACGGGAAGTGTGTCGGTACGTATATAATCGAAAAGATAATCGGCAATAATCGATAATACTCATTTCATGACAATGGGCTTTTGCAGAAATAGTCCGTACCTCGTATATCGGATACCCAGGGGGTTAATGATTTTTGTTCAATAGTGGATATCCAGGGGATTAAATATCTACAAGGGAGCGGATATCCAGGGGGTAAAGTGTCTTTTCAAGTAAAGAATACGATATCCAGGGGTAAGCATTTTTATAAGAGAGGATATCCAGTGGGTTGAGCATATTTTTAAGAGTGGATATCCAGGGGGTCTTTACTAATAAAGTAGGATATCCAGGGGGTTCGATACTTCGAAAATCAATATCCTTAACAGTGGGGGGCAAAATCTTTTTCTGGAAAAGCCCAATACCAATGACTTAGCTTTGGCAAGACCCTACTCTTTTTGGGTAAAACACCACAAAAATCATTCCCTCAGAGGAAATAGCGGAAATTGGGAACCCGTTTCCGTTAGAATGCAGATTAAATTTTCATTGCGAAAGTGGAATTCAATCCACTCGTACTATGGCTGGGTTTAATTCTCCTGGGTTTAATTCTCCCTTTCTCTCAAAAAGTATATGCAAGACCCAACGCAAAATGCTTAAGTAATCATTAAATAAACATGTTCAATATTTTTAATGATGCAATTATTTTCTTTTTCCATAGAAAAAGAGTTGAAATGTCAAGCAGGTTTCAAGAAGAATGCCAACGGACAATGTGTTGGTATGTTTTCAAAAATGTACTTCTAAGCCCCCTGAAAAGTCTCTGGTACTAACCCCAACTGTCTCGTGGGTGCCAGAGCCTTTTGAGCAATTATAATCCAACAAACAGCCACTGTTGCTAAAATGTATGGAACTTTTTTCTAATTTTTCACATTACTGGATTTAATCCAGATTAATTTGTTAAAATTGATTTGTCAAGTCAGTTTCAGAAAATTTGAATAGATAAAAAGTTATAGGGCGAACTGAATAACAGTGGCCACATTGTGCACCCCCGTAACAGAAAGGGTTAAGGTTTTGTAAATTTGGGCCAAAGTTCATACAACGAATTTGGTTCTTACGAAAAAATTAAGCTATTTACGTTCAACTTTCATTCAAGAAATTCGATGTCAAGCTGGATACAAAAAGAATGCTGAAGGAAACTGTGAAGGTACGTCCCTTATCCTCAGTATTTAACGGTTAACGGTTGCCAAGGTTACCTCCCCTTGCAAAATATACTCTATAAACGAGCGATCCTTTTCCATTTAAAGAATTTGAATTGAATTTTTCAAATTGAATTTTTTAATGGAAAGAAGTTTATTCGCCATCATTATTGCACGATCTCAGTCGAGACTAAAAGTGAATCGAATGTAAGTAATAGGGTTCTCCTCTCCAACGAAAAATAACATATCTACTCTTAGGTTCCAAATAAACGGGGGATGGGGTTGGAAATTGTACTTCTGAAAACCCAAAAATAAAGTAAATATAGGCTAAAATCAGACTATTTAGAGCAAAATAAGGGACCTTCTCCTTGACAGTTGAAAATATTCTTAAAAATTAATAAACGGAAGGGCAAGTTTATTTGGAACCTGAGAGTAGAGGTCTGCCATACAGACTAGAATGTAAACCAAGAGATTTCTTATTCCAATCAGACGTGAATGAATGTCGAACACCAGGATTAAATCGTTGTAACATTGGTCAGTTCTGTTGGAATAAGAAAGGCAACTACATTTGCGCATGGTCGTGTCCGACAACCAAGTATGATCAAGTTAAAAATGTCTTCGGAAAGACCATCTGTGAACGTAAGTTAAAGCACGATCTAAAGTAACCTGACATCCGATGTTTCTTCCCGACACGCTGAAGCTCTCTGAAGGACAGGAAAGCTTTCAAAATCTGCAAGGTTTGGATTACGGAGTTTCACCTGACTGCGTCAAAAGTTTTGCAGCGGGAGGTCTGAGCCTTAGTCTCGTTTAGGGGGATTATCGAGTCTAACTACAATTTCTCCATGGATTATCGAGTCTAGCTACATTTTCTCCATGGATTATCGAGTCTAGCTACTATTTTCTCCATGTTTTCTAATAAACTAATGACATTTGAGCCCGACTGAGATGAGGCACATTAGAGGCCGACTACCATTCCTCTCCGATTGAAAATAAGCCTGCTTCTGCAGAACTTGCAATCGCAATAGCAGATATGTTCTTTACTCACATAGTTTTATTTAATATTTTTCGCTTGAAAAAGAGATAACTAATATGGTTTAACAACGCGACTTCTTTTTACACCTGCTGGCAGAGTGCTGACCAGCACCAGTTATTTTCTCAAATTATTAGACAAGTTGTCAAAAGTCCAAAGCCCCTTGTTGTCGAAATGAGACTTCAATAATTCTTCCTTAACAGATAAAAAGAAGGACAAGGACGATAAAAAAGAAGATAAAAAGAAAGACGAAGTCAAATGCACAAAAGGCTTCCGAAAATCGAATGACGAATGCGTAGGTAGGTTGGTTTAGAGGTTTGAAGATTGTTGAGAGGCTTTAACTTCCCTCTACAAAAACAAAAGTAATAACTCTATAATAGTAATGACTCGTAGTAGAATTTTATTTCATTCCCTAAAAAAAATTCACCCCCTCCAACTTTCAATGCGAATTCACCGGTTTCACATGCAACATTGCACATCTCAGCACAAAAATTCCTCACCACAAATTATTATAATGGTAAATTATAAATCCCTGGTTACACTTTCAGATATCGATGAATGTTTGGAAGGTTCAGACAATTGTGATCGAAAAACACAAGATTGTGTCAACAACAAAGGTGGATTCACATGCAAATTGGTATGGTGTAAAGAGGGCTTTAAATTGGTCGGTGATAAATGCGTAGGTAAGCATTGTGTGACCCCCCCTCCCCCAATTTTCAATGTTTTTGGTTTTGAATGACTGGTGGACTGCTGCTGAAAATAGCGCAGATTCGAAAATTGTTTTAAATAAAAAAAGGATTGGATCGAGTTTAGGGGGTTGACTAAATATTAAAGTAACACGCGCCTGGCCGCGCAGCTACGTTCAAAAAGGTGTATTTATGCAGCACTCTAGCAGGGGTTTCGCATTGATATTCCTAAGCCAATGACTGAAAAATTGACACCGGTGAATCTCTGGATTCTAGTCTATAAATCACGAGGGTGTCCTTAGTTCGACGATTATTACCGAGTTTATGTATCGGATGATATCAAGGGCGATGGTAAGTGACATCGATACAAAACAAAGTCGATAGTTGATGTACGGCTCTATATCGCCTTTGCTCACTTAAACAGACGACGGTATTTTGGTGTTTTTACCGTCGTCAAGTAAAGTGAACGGTGATTTTGGAGACATGTCAGCTTTGCTTTATACCGTCCCCCTCGATTTATCTCGAATACATAAACTCGGTATTAGATCATAATTTTTTCATTTTCGGCCGGGTCAAAATAAAACCCCAAAGCTGAATTTTTAAAATGATCTGTTGCGCATTTGAACGATAATGAAGAAAGTTCTTTTTCATTATCATTCTTTTTGAAATATCTAATCACTAAACATTTTATCTCGGTATAGAGGACGATCCATGCTCAAGTGAAAACAGCCCATGCACCAAAGATCAATACTGTTACAACGTTTTCGGGAAAGCTCAATGTATTGATGAATCATGCCCAGACGATCGTTACTACGAACAACGTTTAGGGTGAGTAGACGAACACAGATCTGTAAAGCCCGAAGGGCTAGATCCGCGGCCTTTATCGGAAAGTGAAGCAAGTTTTGGTCCGCCTACTTTTTTTGATCTCGCGCTCCGAAAACAATTATTAAAATGCTAGATCCTATCCATCGGCACGAAATTTAAAAAGTCAAATTTTTGCTTCACTTTTTTTGCTGGAGAAAGCTTAAAGTTTCCTATCTAGCCCTTCGGGCTTTACAGATATCTGCGTGAACGAACTCTTTTCCTTGTCTCTTTCGATATCAATATAGGATGATTTTGCTCCTGGCGTCGAGGGGTGGGTGTTTTAACAGTATCAAGCTTCGCACTTATCAAAGTCGCAGAGCCCTCATAATTTTCAGAAATTGTGATAACTCTCTCTCTTAAGGCGCTCAGTGCTTTGTATGAATGCAAACATGAAGTTTTTTTCATTTTTTGTAAATGGGTGATATGCGTGAACATGATGGTGTGAAAACATGATTCTCATATATTTTTGCATGTTTGTTTGGATACCGCAATTCTCGGCAAGCCGCGAATTTTTAACTGTCAAAGAGTCCATATACTGAGAAATTTTATAAAAGATGTTGATAAAATCTTCCGATGTAAAGAAACTTCTACCAAAATTTATAGGCAAAACGATAAGGTCAAAGAATGTGCTAAAACCAAATGTAACCGCTTCCGTGGACGAGAAAACCAACGATGTTGGACTACCAAACAATTCCCTTCATCCATCAAAAGATATCTCTACAAATATGATTATAATTTGGACCACGATGCATTCCAATTCACCTATTGGTGGAATTTCGATCAACGAAAATACAATGTGGATATCAGACTTGTCGATGCTACTCATGATACAGGTTAGTCACCTATTAGCTATTTTTTAAACGGTCACATTTCATCCTTCTTGCTATAGAAAAGATAGGTTGAAATACCTTAAAGTAACTTATTTCCTCTATTCATAAAAAAAATTCTCGCAAATATTATTTCCAGGCCAAGCCCTTTTGCCGAAGTCCAAAACTGTCTCCTTCGAAATTTGAAACGCTATAACCCTGAGAAGGTATCAAAACCACGTTAGATAGCTTAGAAGCTTCTCTTTCTATTGGGCACCTTCAGTGCCGCCAGATTCAAAAAGTTGTCAGTTGTTGGGTAGCTGCTGAGAGGAGGGGACACAGGTAAAGGTGCAAGGACCAGATTAATTTGAAAGAACAACAGTCATTTTCGATCTTGTTTTTGCAGGAAACACAATTGATGCACGAAGCAAATTCACCATCGAATTCAAGTCAAATAACAGAGAATTGAAATTATACAATTATTACAAAATGAAAGGCCCTAGCAACAATCACGTTGTCATGCAGATGGACGTTACTAGTCGACGCGATGGTCGTTTAGTGTGGCGTTATTTGTATTATTTCTACATTTTTATTCAGTAAAGGATGCACATACGACCATAGTCCGTATAAAAAACCCCGGTCTGGAAGCCTTTTGTTTCTTTCCATTGTTGCTTACTTGAACTTGCGTTGAGAAATGAGTTTGTTTTGCTCGCTGTTTGATCATGTGATTAAATCTTAAACCAATCCTAAGAGGAATACTAGGTAACGTGATCAAAAACTGAGCAAATCTTTTTTTGACTTTTGATATTAGGTTCCAGACCAGGGTTTTTTACACGAACTATGATACGACACTATCCAGAAATGCCGGCGAGGATCACGTTAGAAAAAGAACTTTCTAAGTGGACGAGAATTTTCATGGCACCACCATATTTATCCTTTGTTTTTTATAATTTAAAGAATCATAAAATATCTTTTGCACTATATCATATCTCGATTGTAACTACGCGCTTTTTTTAAATAAGAATACACTTTATAAGAATGTCCATGATGAAAATGGCCAAAAAATTAAGAATAGTGCTAAGAATATCACCATCATGGAATTTTGCTACTCATGCTAAGAAAACCATTTTTAGAGCATTTTCAATTATAAATTGTCAATTACCCCCAAGTAAGACTCACTCCTTTTACAAAAATGCTATTTTATGCTTGAGACGTATGTACTAAATGTTAAATCTAGTCTGAATTAGGATCCTAACCTAAGAATGCTGTAAGAATATTTTAGGATGATTTTCCCAAGAAAGTTAAGAATATCCATGATGAAATGGACTTACACCATTCTTATAAAAAAAGCGTGTAGTATTCTTCGAAAATTCTGCACGTTCTAAAACTTTTTTTTTTCAAAATCGAATGAACAAAGTGAATAATCTAATACAAAATCCAAAATTCTCTTCTATTTTGAAAAGGGTAGAACATTCGCAATTCTTTTCTCTGGCCGGCAGGTCCTGTCAGTGGCTTAAAGAGTGATCCTTTATACTTCTGTAACAATTATTGAACAATTAATGAGGTGATAAAGATCAAGGGCTAAATGAAGATCAAAGGCTAAAGAGTGGCGCCCTTCCCTGGCTTTTGGTAAACATCAGTAGGGAGTAAAGACATTGAGCCCCCTCCAAATTTTTACCCCCCCCCCTCACGCGACAAACTTCCCGCCCGACTTTTTATTTCCCGAGCGGCTACTTTTTCTTTCTTTTGTACGAATTCGTCTTAGACTATAGGATCGTCTAGGTCATAATTAGGTCATTAACCGTGGTCATAAAACATACTACATATAAGTGCTTTCGGCTTCAAAAAATTTTCGGGCTTTACATTGA
The DNA here is from genome assembly GCF_902728285.1 of Clytia hemisphaerica. Taxonomy (NCBI): domain Eukaryota; kingdom Metazoa; phylum Cnidaria; class Hydrozoa; order Leptothecata; family Clytiidae; genus Clytia; species Clytia hemisphaerica. Next base: position 2,696,391 of record NW_027104297.1, on the reverse strand, counting down.
ACAAGCCGGAACGCTGATTGGACCTACCTGATGATTAACGTTAGAGCAAGTAGGGAAGTGTAATATAACCGAGTGATGGAACGCCAAGGGGAAAATCAGTAATCATTCGAGTTATGGAAATTCGAGTTATAGAGGCAGAATAGCCTAAGAATCTTCTCAAGAGACCAGAAAAATCGTTTGAGTTTATGGAGATTAGGTTGAGGAGGTTCGAGCTATGGAAAGTCGTCTGTAGTTTAAAGCGATAATGGAAAAGATCATGAAAACAGAATGGGCGGACGACCACAGACCGGAAAAACATTATGAGATTGCAAAGTTACACGAATACATGAAAAACTAATGATGGAATCTTGAGAAAATTGTAAAAACTGGTTGTTCCAGCATATTTCTAACATTTTCGGTCGAACGGCCGGGAAGATACTTTTTCGAAAATCGGATTCCCTCAGATGTAAGAAATTGCCATTTCTGTACAAAATTTCATGAAAATATATAAATTACAGCTCGCGGAATTCAAGAGGAACCATTTTTCCGGCGATTCTCAGCCTTTCCGGTGATTTTTAGAAACTTACGGCTTCAAAAATCAGTTTTATTGACAATTTAATCATGTCTGATGATGGGTATTGTTATCAATAATGTTTTAGTGGGAGGGGCGTACGATCTGGCGGTACTCGGGATAAGGTCTAATTTAGGGCCGGGAAGCGGTAAAAACAATAAAAAGTGTTCGGGAAACGGTATTATGCAAGAGCCACGGTGACGGTAAAACACTTGATTTTTCGTCCGGGATGAAGTAATTCTTATAAAAAACAACGATATTTCGGTAAAAGTCATACGTAGACGGTACATAAAATTTTCGATCAGCTCGTCTTATACACCCCCGTCTCTCGATTTTTTAGTTTCGAGAGAGGTTTTTAATTCAATTTTAAATTAATCAAACTTTTCAATTTTTCTTGCTATTTGGTAGCAAGATAAAAATCTCTCGTCTTTTCAACTTTAAGAAAAGAACATGCACTAAGATTAAGGTCAGATTAAGGTTTTTGTATAAAAAACATTAAGAAATGAGGTATTTTTTGTATTTCTTTGTATTTCTGAAAAAAAGTTTGAAAACTTTTACTTGGAAGACGTGACTCGAAATTCCAGTCAATATTCCAAAATAGTATGTTATTGGGATATGTCTCTGAACCAAGATCGCCAAGAATCTTGGTGAACTCATCAGAAGACAAAATAGTTTTTTAAATAGGTAATTTGCCAAGAAAGATGGATCTGCAAAATGCCTGTCTAAGACTATTTTAATACTTTGAGTCTTTGTGACATCGCCAGAGGAATCCAGTAGCGAGTCTGAGTGGTTTCCAAATTCTTTATTAGAAAATCATCACTCTTCGTCAAAATTTTTGAACTCCTCTCATATCTGCCACTTGAACCTTTTGTCTTAAGGTTTTTAAGTAACGCACTTGATTTTGACTATGATCACTCCTCAATGATACGCTTATGCAAATCTCACCTTATCACTCCATCCATCAATAAAAGTATGGACACTGAAAATTAATTTTTCTATTACTTAATAAGATCCTGAAGATAAAATTTGATAATATTCTTATAGACCCAAAATTTTTGATTTTTATTTCTGATAACGGACAAAGGGTGTTGAGTCAGAGGTATTCTTAGCGACCGTTTCTGAAGAAATCAAATTGTATAAGAAGACATTTTAATCTTACAGTACCACCAAGGTATTTTCAATTTAATTTAAACTAACAGTACTCTGCTTCACATTGGAGCTTTTTACCAGTACTAAATATATTCTTAGCAAACTAGGCTAAGCTGATGACCTTTAAATTTGGTTCAGTAGTTCTCAAGTTAAGCTTTGGAAGTCAAAATTCACTTTTAAAAAGTCCAAAAACAAGTCAAATAATAAATTTAAAATTTACCGGTATTTTCGAAAATTTTGGACGAGATAACGGTAATTTTCAAAAAAATGGCCGGGATGGCGGTAATTCAAAACCTCGTACGCCCCCCCCCCCTTTAGTGTGATAAGCAAGGAAATATTAGGAAAAAGTCCAATGAGAATCTGCAAAAACAACGATTTCCGGCATATTTCCGTACAGATTTTCTGTCAACGTCATGATAATAATGCGGTGTAATTCGATATCAAAGGGGGATTTACACGAATGTTTAGTTATCTTGAAATAAAAAAATAAAGTACATCAACGTTTTGTTTATTCAAAGCCATACTTGCTTTAAAATGGGTTTTACATGGAAGATATTGCAGTGTTTGGGTTATGTTAGGGAAGAGATTTACCGTACACTTTTGAACTATGGGATTAAAGTAATTTGGACAAATAAATACGATATCTTTTAGTAGGTTTCTAATCGCCACCAACCTCAAATGTTCAGCTCCTTTATTAGGGGCTGTTTATATCGAGGCGGGCTGGACAGGCTAAGTGAGGTGGGGTGGATTTTCGAGCGTCATAGTTTTGACGAAACAAATGACTAAAAATAGATCACGTGACGTTCGAAAGTCTACCCCACCTCACCTAGCCGGGCCAGCCCGCCTCCATATGAACAGCCCCTTAGTCTTTTGTAAGTTTATCGACCACCGGAGGCGGGTTTCCCACATTGATTTTTTAATCTCGTTTTGGTTGGGCTCACTTCTTTGACGGCCATTATTCTTTGATTTCGCTTGACTCGATCAATTTAGTACTCACCGTATACATTTTTTCGTTTCAAAATGAATAATCGAGTCTTGTGTTATTTGAAATAATATTCGATTTTCTGCCGGCGGTCGTTTTAGTGTAATTTCAACACTGTGACCTAGTTTTACTAATTAAGGCAGAAGTTTTGAATTTACATTTTAGAATTTGGGAAATTTTGAATAAAGGATGTTGCATTTGCAAAGGCGATTTGTCACCTCAAGAACGACATGTATACCGAGCCTTAAAAAGACATTCACTAAGACCCTGTCTACACGTACAGAGTTTACGCATCGAACTGAAGAGAATGTGATTCGTGGAAATAAATCCTTGGAATATCCAGTCGAAGATTGCTTCACTTTTTTCAGCAAACGTTTTGAACAATTCGGCGAGCGCGTTGCTATGGTAAGAGACGTTTTTTTTTTATTTATTTGCAGACTCGGAATTTTTTCAGTGTATGTTTAGGGTAATTTGATGACCGTGTTGCGATGGTAAGAAACTTTTTCATTGATTAGTTTTTGGCAGACTCGAAAAAGTTATTGATTATACTGTATTAAGTATTGGTTAATTCGATAAAGCAAATTTTGTCATCGGTGCAAATCAAAAGTTTTCTTCGGGAGGAATGATATCACAGATGAACAACAAGTACACCCCTTTAAAAAGAGTTCCAAACAGCATGGTTGAGCCTCGTCTTGATGAAGAAAATTATATTTTTTGTCATTTTCAGGTTGATGGTGTAACAGGTACTGAATTAACATTTTCTCAACTAGTTCAGAATTCTCGAAAACTGGGTTCGTATTTTCATGAAAAGAATTTCAAATTGAGAGATCGGGTTTCAATTTTTCTTCCAACGTGTACCAAATACTCTTACTCTATGCTTGGGGCGTTTGCAAACGGCATGGCGGTTACAACTATACACCCCGCCTTCACAGCCCATGAGATGCATAATCAAATCAAAACATCAACGCCCAAAGTTGTGATCACAAATGCACATTTATTAGATACCGCCCGTCAAGCTTCAGAAAACAGTTCCATAGAAACAATGATATGTTTAGACGATACGTCAATCTCCGACAGCGGCGTCGTCAACATGTCGGATATCTTACAAAACGGCGACGAAAATTTCTCAACTGATCTCTCAGCCATCAATCCTGAAAAAGACATTGCTTTTATCTTATACTCAAGCGGCACAACAGGGCTCCCGAAGGGCGTCATAATCAGTCATTTTAGTATGATAAATTGTTTACTCCAGGTCCGGGAGTTTTTTGGAGAAAACATGCCGGATAACGTATTAGCGGCCATCCCGGTATATCACATGTACGGAATGGTACTTTTTCTCTTTGTTAACCCTTACCATGGCAACAGGGTATACACATTACCGAAGTTCGACCCAGTTCAGTTCTTGTCAAGCATACAGAATTATAAGGTATTGTTTTTGTCATAAAGTGTGCCTACAATCCTGTTGTTTTCTTCTGACGTTGATAAAGACTATTTTCAGACGTTACAGTTTTGTATCGTTCCGAAACGAAACGGTTTCGAAACTAGTGTGAACGTCAAAATTCGAAACATCAAAAAAGAAGACGTTACAAAGTAAAACAGATCGAAACGGCTTCGCTCCACTATTTTTATCGGAACGGAACTGCTCCGTTTTCTTGCTCCGAAACGTTCCGGAACTAATATGAACACTCTCGATCCGTAACAGAAACCATACCAGGAACGATACAAAACAGTAACGTGTGAACATGGATAAAATCTAATTCTGGTAATGTTCCAATCAGATCCAAAGATTTGCATTATCGATCACAAGATGATAGGGCGTACAAGGCGTCCATCTCCTCATTCTAAACTTACACAAATTGACATACTGGAATCATATAGGTCAGCACCGATCACCACTATTTTAAAGGGGACCTTTGAATCGAACATCACCTTTAAACTAACCCCAGACCGCCATAGACGACTTGTCACCAATATCATCTGCGTCTAGGCTAAAAATGTTTATAAAATCTAAAACATATCCCAGGTAAAAGATTTACGTAAATCTAAAATCGCTAGCGAAAATCAAAGCGCTGCATAGAAAGGCTTCGGACACATACGGCTATTAAGCAGTTATTGGACAAAGTCGAATCCAATATGCAAAAAATTTGGGCGTGCGAGAAAAGATATTGGACGAGGCTCGTAATATAGAAGTACATGTTTAAAAATATCAAGTGACCCCATATCACTGAATTCATAGTGAATTCATAACTTACCCACATTATCGATTTCCATTAGATCGGTCGTATATGTATCGCACCACCTATCCTGCTGTTTCTCACTAAAAGCCCGTTGGTTGATCAGTATGACATGTCCAGTCTCAAGTCTATTATCGTTGGAGCAGCGCCTGTTGATGAACAGCTTTCACATGCTTTTAATGAAAGGTTCCCTTGGATAACCTTGCAGCAATGTAAGTTTATGCTTCCTCCAATGGAAAATAAAAGCACACTGAAGTATTTGAATTCAACTCGAAAGGAAGCGTTCACTTTTTCTGAATTTTCCTGAGGGAAATTTCAAGCCAGATTATCATACCGATGGCCTAGCACAAAAAATTTAAAAATTTCCTTCTGACAGGCTAAAGCTCTGAAAGTTGCCAAAACTTCAGATTTATAAAGTTTTGCTACGGAAGAATTGTCCGCTAATTCAGAGCTTTGATGTGGACGGCCGCTACTCCGCTATCCAAATATTAGATCGGATACAAGTAGTTGATGAATTGTAATTCTCTTTCAGGTTATGGGATGACAGAAGCTGGTTTCGCCACGCTCCAGGCTAATGATGCTTCATTTAACAGTGCAGGATCAGTAGGTCAAATCTTGGCTGACGGTGAATGCAAGGTACGGGAAGAAACAAAGAAATTATAGTTTACTTTCTTCTTACTTAAAATCGCGCTACCTTACAATCGTGTCGAAATATATTGAGATTGTTTTGACATTTGAAAGTCTTCAAAATTCAAAGTTCTTTATTTCATCGGAATTTTCTTACGAGTCGTTTAATGGATTCCAGGAAATACTTTCAGCCTTTTTGGAACATTTTTGAGCTTCTCGATCCTGAAATCCTAAGGTCATCGTAGGTGGTGGTAAGTATTAATTCTAATGTTAAAACTTTCACTAGTGTACATTGAAATTTCATCCACCTTAGAAACTACATATTTTAAATTCTATCTCCCCTAGGAGAGAAACGATAGAATCTCTGCCGTAAATAGAAAAAAAACTTAATTCCAATCGATTGAAATCAAATGCATGGAAATGGGGTTTCCCAGTATCAACAGTCTCAAAACTACATCTATTTCAGGAGCATTGAAAACACCTCTTGCCCTATAGACATCTTTGTGATCTTCTTTCTAGATAATATCTCTAGGAACAGTCGATATATTCTTTAATTTTCCTTTTAGATAGTATCTCTAACGACAGGCGAATTTTTGGGTCCATATGAACAAGGTGAAGTCTACCTGAGAGGAGCACAGCAGATGTTAGGTGAGCAATCCGTAAAAATTCATTCAGAAGATCATCTTTTTCAGTGGGGAGTATATTTCTAGTTTGAATGTATTTTTAAAGAAGAATCAAACTTTGAATAATTTTACAGACGTGTAAGGTCCTTGGCCAAACTATGACCTTGGTGAGTGCTAAAAGCCAGTTGCTGTAAGTTTACAATAGGAATTAGAATTTTAGACAGGGTACCTGAAAGGAAAAAATTCTGACAAATTTAGCTGAAATCCGCCAAATTAAGTCCGCCGAATTAAAATTCTTTTTGTCCCATCACGTCAGTGACACAAAGAGTGTAAAAAATATTTCAACCAATTAACTGATTTCTCTCCCTTTCAAATTATTTTCTTTAAACTTATCAGGTTATTTAAACAACGAGAAGGCAACAACAGAAACCATTTTGGAAGACGGTTGGCTACGCTCTGGTGATTTAGGTTACTATGACGACGAGAATAATTTATTTGTCATCGACCGTTTGAAAGAGTTGATCAAATATAAAGGTTTCCAGGTATGAGACTGACGGACGAATAGGTCATTATTATTTCACCGGTCAATCATTAGAATCGATATTTTACGTTTACTCAAGAGAATATCATGGTCTGGCATAACAGACTTGACTATCTATCTATATGTACAAAAAGTTTAATTTTCGAGATGAGATGATTTTTGAGATAAGGGTATTTTTAGTTTTAGACCATTTAAAGTGGTAATTTTTCATTCTTTGGGCTTAAACCAGTCTATATTATCCCATTTACTATCCAAAGGGCTCTACTCGGCTACCGTGAAAAGCACAGGTCGAAATCATATATCGACGCTGTGCCGACCAATCCAGATTCTATTCAGCACGTAATCAACGCAGAGAAAAGTAACCATGACGACCATCCAAGATCTTGGATGAAGTTGATATTTTTATTCCCATCGTTGAAAACACAACTCAAAAATGTCACCATTGCTTTTTAAAAAGAGTCAGTGATAGAGAATCATAATGTAAAGTCTGTCTATTATTTCGATTCAATAGACCTTATCGGAGTTTTTGATTTTTCTAAAAAGGGGTTCATTGTGGGATTGTTTCGAGTGTATTACAATAGAATTCCCTCGAGGAGTTCCTAAAAGATTTCTATTGTAACACACTCGAAACAATCCCACAATGCATCGCTTTTTTAGAAAAATAAAAAGCTCCGATAAGGTCTATTAAAGTGACATTTCCATAATCAAAAGTTTAGTAATTACTATTATACATTTGGGAATCATGTACAAGATTTCTTATGAAATAAACTCATTTCAATTACATTTGGAGGTTTCTGGGGAATTTGTAAATAGTAAACTGCATGCTGATACAGTCTGCTAGACATTAATATGCTCTTCATCTTTGATTTTCTCTACAGTGATTAGATTGACACATGCGCGATAGAACTTCTATTATTGGTCTTCAGAGGTTGTCACCCTCTGATACTCAGGGTACTCCTCGGCGGATGCGATGCCGGGTGACGGCTAGTACTATTCTAATGTTTTAACCAAAATTTTGAGGGAACACTTAATACCTAGAAATCAAAACAATCAAACCCAGGTTCTTTAATTGATGACCAGGTATACATGTTTTTTTTTTTATAAGCAAGTGTATGCCCCTTGGTCAGGCTCGTGTATGCTTAAGTTCTCAAAGCATCCAGGCATAGTTTATGCTTATTATATGCTTAAGAATTATGCTTATATTCACCCCGAGCCAAGTTTTTTAATGAAATTTCAGAAATTTTGTAAAAAATTTGTTCAGATTTTTGGAGCAGTGGAATGTAGCTAGCCGTGGAATGTCTAATTTTTTACTTGACCTCTACCAAACCAGTAAAAAATGAAACAAAAAACAGATAAAAATTACCACTTGAAAAATATTTTAGGCTGACATATATGCTCATGTTATGCTTAGGAATTCCGCAAATCTGAGCCTTCATATGCTTATAAGCGTTATGCTTATAAAAAAAAAACATGTACGGGATACGGGATGGTGAGCATTATAGAGCCAAAGAATAGAACATGATACCTTTGTAACCATTGCGGTCGCCGGATGAGAAAGCGAAGTGATCCACAATATGTTGTACAATATGTTCTGGAAAATAAAAAAAAAATTCACAGTTTCAATGTTATTTCTGTTTATTTAGGTTGCACCTGCCGAGCTGGAAGATTTATTGATTTCTCACGAAAACATTGTGGATAGTTGCGTGATTGGCGTCCCATGCGAAAGAGCTGGAGAAGTACCACGCGCCTATATCGTCAAAAAGCCTGGTAGTGATTTAACAGAAGATGAAGTGAAAGATTTTGTAGGTGAACGATTTTCTGATCATAAACATCTCCGTGGTGGAGTGCAATTCGTAGAACAATTACCGAAATCGGCATCAGGAAAACTCCTTCGTAGAGTGCTCAGAGATCAATATTTGGAGGAGAGGGAGTGAATTAGATGATTATTTATGAAATATTTTTCAGGGAATTTTTGAATGCTGTGAAATTTTAAGGGAAAATTTCAAAAACGACATATCAAACCAACTTGGCGGTTGCTTAAGCGAAATGGAGTACGGGGACGTAAATTCCGGGTTTACCTTAGGACATCCTTACTAGTTTTCAGGGTGGGTTACGCCTTTCAGGGCCCAAATTTGGTTCCCATTTCGTTTAAATTTTGTCTGACATAGTCCATATTTTGAACATAAGCGGCACGCCCTCACCGACCGCAGTACCTCCCTCCCCAGTTGTGGTGACTAACGATATTTCCCCATGTATTAAACTTTTAAAATTCTCGTTGTTATATATATTTTTTGTTAATGTATATACGATAGAATATGTATTTTAAAGCATAGTGAGTACAAAGTATTGGTTAAACTGTTTTAAATTTTCTCATCTGACCAATGAGAATTCGTTATTATATACGTCCTGATGCATTACCCATGATTCATCTGGAACAAGTGATTGCCTATGGATAATGCAAGAAAACAAAATAACCCAATCATGTTGAAAAAGTAAACCCCGCGAGTTTATGAGAAAATTTTAGACCCCCTGAATTTGAATTCAATCACCTTGAAAATTCTAAAGTTATGATTTTCTTGCAGCTAGTTCACAATCTCATAACCGCGTTGATCAACTCACTTAAAAGCTTCGTTCAAGCATATCTAATGAACGGACAGGAGGTCGGTTTGAACATGATGTTTGTATCCATTTCTTTTGTTCATACGATTAAAACAAGGGATAATTTTATGGACCTACCTGGTTATCTAACACATATATAATTGATATCTACGTGAGCATGACCGTTAAAACAATCATTCAGAACACAAATAGTGATAATTTATTAAAATTCGTCGTTTATTAGGGTTATTAGGTTATTAGGGTTTTTAGGCCCATTTGGGTGGTATTAAGGGAGGAGGTTATATCTATTTTGTCTAAAATTTGAGTAATTTGCTTAGGATCATTGATCTAAGCTTATAAATAATGATTATTATGGATAAAGATTCAATTTTTGAGGTAAAAAGTTTGTCTCTGAAAATCGGCTTCAGTCATCTTTTACCAACTTTCAAGCAAAAAAATCCAAAAATTCTTATCAATTCTTAAGTCTAAAAAACCATAGTTTACCCGTTTTTTCACTAAAATTTGCCCAAAAAATTGTTTTTTTCAAAAATCATCCGTCACATTTGAGGATTTATAGTATTACATTTTTATGCAAAAAATCAGAAAAATTAAATCAGCCAATCTCGAAAAAAGTTGGTAACTAACGAACTAACTCAAGACAAGGCCCTCTCACTATTTTTGAAAACTGTGTTTTTATCTACAGAAATTGGAAAGCGTTTGTGGCGTTTACAATGTATAAGCGAAAAATTTATTCGTCCCTCAACTATGGCTCCCTCACTTCGAACGGCTCGTCGGGTTAAAAGTTCCATTCCTACTTAATCTGAATCGTAGGCCTCTATACAACCGCATATAGTTTCTTTAGGTGGTGAAGTTGTTAGATGATGCCAACAGTAGTCCCGACTCAGCACTGTATCATATTCACTACTCTTTATTACAGTGTATCTTACGTATAACGTGACATAGTACATTTTGTGCGCATTATCTGTGTTCTAGGGCAACGAATTTTGAAATTTTCGCAAATATCGGCGTTTTTTCACGTAGACAATACCAAGTTTATGTATCGGAGGATATCGAGGGCAACGGTAAGTGAAACGATACCAAACAAAGAAGATAGTTGATGTATCGCCTTTGCTCACCTAAACAGACGACGGTATTTTGGTGTTTTTACCGTCGTCGAGCAAAGTGGACGGTGATTTTGGAGATATGTCAACTTTGCTTTATACCATCCCCATCGATTTATCCCGAATACATAAACTCGCTAATGTATTCACTGACAGTATCATGAAATCTACTGTCAACTGCCGGGTATTATTTAAGAAGATATGAATAGATTTCCCAGACTTATATATCGACATGCTAGTTTAAGTTGTTATTGATGCAAAGGCTTATCATGAATGACAACAAGAAATGTTTCACCATCAAGTTTTCTATAGTATCAAAGTCTTTGAAATTCCCCTGAAGACGGGGAAATTGAAAAAAACGACTTTCAAGGTATCGAAAGGTTTCATTGAAACTTTTACATGTTTTGTAATTTTATAAAGTAGACCATGTCAGCGAAAATTTGCCGTGAAACTGAATTTAAAAAAGAAATGAAAGTTTCGAGCAGAAAATTTCTGATTTATTTAAGTTGATCATCACAAAGGGAATTTAGAACTTACCATATGAACCCTAGGGTCTTAATATTTAGATTTTTGTCAAAACTTTAAATAATTTGTAGGTAGGGTTTGTCATAGGGAATTTCGATTTTCCCTACACCCTGGTGTGCTAAAGTTTAGATACCCTGATGTTTCAACCTTTACACCGCAATTCAATTAATTGAAAAACAAAATAAACGATTTTCAAGGTATCGACACATTTCATCGAAACGCAATGTAAAATATTCATGCAATAGGGAATTCCCCGAGCGATGTCAACCTCATGCTATGCTTAGGGAATTTCTAGATACAAGTGTTATATTCCCCCTCCCAATGTGCGAAAACTTCTGATAGACTTACTATATCTTTTGATGAAATTTGGACAGTGTGGTCAATTTTTCCACATGCCCATACGTCTATTTTTCATTCCCTCTGTTACCCTGATTAATGACAAAATTTTCTTCTCAGGATTGAGAAGTTAGTCAATAAATAAGTATCAGTCCCACGAGATGCTCCGAATATGGGAAAATAGTTATACCTTAAACAAAAACATTAACTTTTTCTGGGTGTTTCTGTAAAAAACATTACATCATCAATATCAAATGATTTACTTTTATTGCAATACACGTTTTTTTTTTAAGAAACTATCTTCACCAAGCAGCCTCAGCATGTTTCTTATATGTTTCTTAGTTTTTATCTGAAAAAGCTAATTAAAATTCAGAAAACGCGTGTCAAACTAAAAATCAAAAACATTCAAACTGAGCGAGAAATCATTTTCACCAACTTAACGCAACAAGGACAAAAGTTGAAAACCAACAAAACAAAACAGCGACAAACCTTAAAACCAACAACAATAACAAAATAAAAACAAAACCAAAAAGTAACAACCCACAAAAAAAAACAATCTTACAATAGACAAACAATCAATATAAATCTACAAATTTAGCGGAGAGAAAACCGGTAAGTGAATTTAAAGAAAGTTGAGAAATAAATGGAAAGCGGATAGATGAAGACCAAAGTCTGGCATCAGGTGTGGCCATGAGTAAGCTTGCCCTGCTACTCTAGAGTCACCCGTCATCTAACGAAAGGTTAGAAAGTGTTGCAATCACAATCTAGAAGAGAAAAGATTTAGAAAGAAAGACGCATAATCGAAAAGTTTGAAAAGTTGGCCCAGAGCCCGGTTCGGCGTGCCGTATCCGAGTGGCCGTACGAAAGGAAAAGAAGAAGGAAATGAGGACTTCAAACAAAAAACACACAAATTTATATCAATACGCGTGAACTTCTTTAACCAAATTTTTTACTAATGTGAGTTGCTAATTCACATATCCTGCAAACAAGTGGAGCGCTACCAACCACTAGACTTTCTAATAAGTTCAAACGAGACATTCACAATTTTCAAACTAAAAATGTTAAAATAAAACGACAAATCCGATAAATGTTTTAGATGATGATGATAATTAAATAAAACTAGAGAAGACTTTCTAAGAATAGTGTTATATTGCTAGCAAGGGGATGGAATACCTGCTGGCGTCCATATATTTTTTTCAATGTCTTTTGTAAACGAAAGACTTTTCCGCCTTGTTTCAAAGCACGGTCCATTAAAACTCTACCCGCCAAGCTAAAATTTTCCAAAGATGAACTAACCCGTGCTATCCGGATGATTTCAGCACCAAAACAAGAGTAAAACATGGTTGAAGGCAAATTACTAGTGCAAAAAGGAAGACGTACAATCTCAAAGGAAAAACTGTCCCTTTTATCAAAAAGTCTAACATCTAGACGACCGTTGATGTTTCTCAATTCAATGTCTAAAAAAGTAATTCGATCACCAGAACTTTCAAGATTTAATTTTAATTCTGGAGGATAAATTGACTCAAAATTTTCCAAGAAGAGATTGTTATCGTTGATGGTAAGAAGGTCATCTATAAAACGAAATGTGTTGCTAAATCGTCTGGCTTTTTGAAGATTTTCTTTTTTCAAGCTCTTGATCCACTTCGACTCAAAATGATAAAGGAAAAGATTAGCCATAAATGGGGCTGGGTCCGACCCCATCGGTATCCCAATGATCTGACGAAAAATATTAACCCCAAAAGTGAAATAACAATTCCCCATAAGATATGAGAGGGCCTCCTTGAAAAGATCTTTTGAAAATTTTACACCGGCATTACTTTTCTTTGTCACCCATCTTGCACTAGTACCAGAAACAGAAATCACATCATTAGCACCTCCTTGAAAACAAAAATCAGAAAGAGTGTTCAACACATCAAGTAAACTTTCGTGTGGAATTTTGGTATAAAGGGTTGAAAAGTCAAACGTGGCCATAGATCTAAAAGAACCTCGCTTGTTCAATTTGTTAATGCATTTGATAACATCGGCATTGTTTTGAATAACCCAAAATGTTTTGACACTTGAATAGAAAAAAGATTTAGCATTATAGTTTTCTATCTGACGAAAGAATAATTTCAGAATTTTTGTAATTGCTTTAGAAAGCGGCTTGATGGAACAGCAAGGGGCAGCTATAATAAACCTAAACTTTATTGGATTTTTATGTAATTTAGGCATCCAATAGATGTGTGGTAATTTTTTATTTTCCTCTGGTACTTTAATGCAGAAATTTTCATTCAAAGTTTTAATATCCCTCTCTATAATGTCCGTAACTGGCTCAAAGATTTTCTCATAAGTGGCACAACCCTCAATCCCATCTAATCCGAGTTCTTTAACCAAAACTTGAGCATAAAATCTCTTACAAACAAAGGCTATATTACTTGCAGCTTTATCAATAGGGCAGATGACAAACCGTTTCTGAAGTTGAAGAAGAGCTTCGCGACCACCATTTGAATTTAAAACAGAAATGCAAGGTTTAGCTTTATTGTTGCTTTTCAAACTTTCAATTTTTTTCTTCACTTTCTCAGAAACTAGAGCAATCCATCCTTTAAGATACACAATATTTTTCTTGTGTTTGTTACACCAATCCTTTGCGCAATTCCTAATTGCTGTCAACAGTTTTTCTTCTACAACATTCCAGTTTATAAATTTCTTCTCCCTGTATTTTGGACCTTTCGTAAAAAGTTTTCTAAGCTTATTGTCCCTAACTATTCTCAAATCACCAGAAATGATATGACCATGATGCTCATCTTTGAATTCAGAGTTACCACAGTCACATGGGAGAGAGGAAGGATCAGCAAGAAAAGTTTCAACGTCTAAGTTTGACACAAATTGATTGAAATTGAAGATTTTTGATCCAATAGCTGGCTCTAAGGAATAAACAATGGTTGGTGGAGAAAAGGTGTCGATGATAGAAGGGATTGTCTCTAAAACAGATCTTTCATGTAAGATGGATGGCAAGTTGACTAATTCTATTCCCTTGTTGCAAAAATCTATATGTAAAACATTTTTAAGCGGGGGACGTTTCTTTTTGGGTGGAGGAGGTGAATAAACACGGCAATCTATAATGTCTAAGGCGATAGAGTACCACTGCGAAAATGGAAAATTTAGAGGATTAGATAAAAGTATGTCACTAATTTTGTCGGCTAGCTTCTTCAATTCTGATGTCTTCATATTGGTCAAAGACATTCGAATAAAATTAGATGCGTTCTTGATCTCAGTATTCAAAACATTATTTAGTTCCTCTAGAAAGGTCTTGTGATCAAACTTTCCTGTGCCCACCCTAGAAAAACGTCTGTGCGAACGGTTGAAATTGCGCTTTAATGTAAAAAATTTTTTCCCAATAAGACTACTGTTTTGATCTTTCATGTAGTCATCTACTAATTTATCATTTAGACCATAGGGATAAACCGTGCGTAGAGTCCTTATCCAGAAATCTTCTCTCTTTTTCCTAATCGATGTGAGTTTAGGGTCTAATGCCTTATGTTTAGTTCTTCCAGATCCTTCAAGCTTTTCTATGATTTGAACTGAATAATCCGAGCCCTTACAAATACCGTTGTTGAAATGTCCACTTAAATATTTACAAGTTCCATGTTTTTCAGGATTTTTAATGCTTTTACGGTGACCGTTAAACCGAGCTTTTAATGTTTGTGCTGTTTCTCCAACGTATTGGAGACCGCAAGTAGAACAAGTGATTAAGTAAACAACATTAGCAGAGTTACAATTTAAAGATGTAGTACCTGATGGAAAAATACAATCATAGGATCTTTTAGTACCAGAGCTCTGAAAAGTTAAAGACAAGGAAAGGGATGATTTCAAAAGACATTTTTTATTTCCACATTCTGTAATCTTCACTAAAGAACGGTTTATAGGTGACAAAGAAGAATTGTCATTCGATACAATATCACTATCTCTCTGTGGAACAGAGCATTAGGCATTCTGAGCCTCATGTTTCTTAAAAGTGTGTTTCTTAAAAAAAAAAAAAAACGTGTACATCCCTTTTTGAGGGAAAAGTACCAATTAATTTTCCTAACCTTTTACCGGTATGGTCTATAACGAATCTCGTGTTACCTCGTGGCTACCCAGACAGGGTACGAGAATGTGCCACCGAATATACTTTAAAGCCCCTGAAAGGTTTAGAAAAATAAGAAAAACCCATTCCCACGTGTATAAAGCTTCTTTAAATCAGCCGGAATAGAGTTTCTGGTTTTAGAATTTTGTCAATGGAGATTTCGTTAAGATGTAAAAAATTGTTAATGAACAAGTGTCACATCAGTCAAAAATGAAGTAAACTTGATACCTAACAACTTATCCCTATCTATTGAAAATGATCGACATTCAACTCCGTTCGGGATATGTCCTTAAATCTTTCTCCCAATGGACCTTTTTCGATCCCCTGTTTAGATCCTTCATTCTAGCCTCACTGGCAAAAGAAAATTCTGATTGGGTCAGGCTGTCAGGCTAAACGCGGTGATGGCATAGCAATAATGAGTGATTGGGAGGTGTTCTATAGGCCTCAATAGGGTTCAGAAGGCTCGAGAAGGAAATTTGAATCACCACATTTGGCGATTTCTCAAAAAACACAGCCTAGTAACAGAAAAAACTCGTTCCCATGAGTATTTGGTACTTTGCAGACTGGTCTGTAAATACACGTTGACCACCTGCTGGAACTCAGGAACTACTAAAGCTTTTGACTTGAAACTTTTACCAATGATAGATATCGAACATCTTAGACAGTGTGCGAAATTTCAATTTAATCACGTGATCGGTTGGTATTTTACAGACCGGTCTCTTTTTTACCCGAAATGCTCACTTTCAGCATAACCACTTGTCCGATTTTTCTGAGATTTCGGCTGCAAGCTCGTATCATCAATACCTAACACCTGTCAAAATTTCAAGTCAATAGCATTTTTTTATCATTAGATACAGTATCCTAGGGCTGAAAGGGGAAGCTTCGGACCGATCTGTAAAAAACGATACCAACATCACGGTCATTTAGAATGTGACATACAGTATTTTAGATGCGCGCGCAGAAACCGTTTGTTTACAAAAAAAACAAAATGGTAGATCTTTGCGGTGTCGGGCGCGTGGCTATTTTCCTGACTGTACTTATGCCACTTACTACCCCATTAACAGAGTGTTCTGTGAAATACACAAAACATGCTTTAGTTTTTTCGATTGTGAAATGACCTACGACCATTTTACAAACAATTTCACAGGGTGCAGAGGCTCAGCGAGTTCAAAATTGGTCTTGAAAGCTTATTTTTTCATGATTTTTCATGGTTTTTGCTGTGGAATTTTAATTGGTTGACAGAAATGGAGATTGTGGGCCATCCCAAATTTTTTGAGCCCTGCACTTTGGCAATTCTGACAGATTATACCCCTATCTTACCAAATCAGAAGAAATTTTGGTTGTGTAATTTTTTTAATTAGAGATTCAGCTGCTCAAAGTCAAGTGATTGGACTATCTTAATGTGACTTTACGCAGGGTTTACGGTTAGTATTTACTCAACATCTTCTTTATTTATTGAAGTAAAATCAACTAAATACATTCAAATCCTCTCACAAACCACCTGAGGAACTTTAAAAAAGCATAAAAATAGTTATATATTACAAAATACTTTGATACGTTCAGTGGAAAAATTACAGTCAATAAAAAATGTCTCCCAGCACCTGATAGGCTCTCTTTTTCTGGCTATCCTCCAATATCATAAGAGTGTTTTCTTTTTAAGGTAGTCCTAATTTGTTACATTTAAGCTATCCCATCCCATAGCTATGGAAAAATAAAAAATATCTAAGGAACAGTCTTATTAAAATATAAACCAGACGTCCGCGCTCGATAGGATTGATCATCGGAACGGCTCGATGACAGATCGATATGTGATCGATGGATTACTTAACAACGATTCGGATGATAGGATATCGATAGAGGAACGATACTCAAGATTTTTTTAAGCTTATGATTAGTTATCGATTATTTATCGATCTATCATCAATCTTTTATCGATCTTAACTACCCTATTGACTCATACTACATTTACGATCAATAACAAATCGATTAACGATCGATGACGAATCGATTAACGATCTATGACGAATCGGTATACTCGATTGAAATACTAGCTCAATAACTTTTTAATGGCTGAATCTTCCATCGATCTCCTATCCGGATCGTTAAGTAATCCATCGATCACATATCGATCCGTCATCGAGCCGTTCCGATGATCGATCCTATCGAGCGCGGACGTTTGGTATAAAACTATATGAAAACTATAAATAAAATGGAACAATCATTATTCTCTACTTCAAATTAAAATTTTTATTCCTCTCTCTTCCTTTTCAGATTTCTCTTCTTTGGTTTCAAATCAACTGCCTTTGCTAGAGGATTCACTCTGGCATAGTGCTCTCCCAGTAATGATTCCAACTGAGCATTTTTATCAGGCATTGAGATGAACGAGTCCAACATATCATTAATCGTGGAATGCAATGCCTCCATTCCTTGCTCACCATAGAGGCCGAAACCAATGGACCAACGTCGTAAAAATGGAACGACATGATCCTCTAGAAGGTGTAACTTTGGTGTGATGCTTTGATCTGGAAACGTTTCACGAAAGAATGATAGTAAGTCATCAATTGCTGTCTCTATAAAAAGGAACAAATTTTAAATCTTTAGAAGTTTAATTCTAAAAATCCTACAGTCCTATGGGACTGGCATACAAAAATTTGGACGTATCGTCTTAGTGGTGGTAATGTCAATTTTCTTTATATAAATTTGTGTGATTGAAATGAATAAAAAATAAAAACAAAAATATACCTAGTTGATCAATGTCTGAAGTTGAAAAAGTTTTGCTTGAATTGATCATCTTATGGCAAATTGCATATTTCTTGAACAGATCTTTGAAGTTCGAACACAAAATATCACCCCAATTTGTAATGTTTGTGTCATTCAATTCAAACTCAGCAATTTTCTCTGGAATTGAGTCACACAAGAGCTCTAGGTTCTTTGTCTGAAAGGAAAAAATATTTTATTGGATTGTGCGATACTACTGGAAGATATAAGTTTTTCCACTATTTTTGCAACAACAAAATATGTTTTTTGTAATAAATTACTAAGAGATACTAATTTTAAGACGCGTGTTTGCATGTTGTAACCACTGTTCAAAATTTCCTTTCAGGTTAGATCAACTCAAAGATATTTGAAGTTTCAAGAATAAGCTAACCTTGAGCATTCTGTCAACATGGTTGCCAACAAATGATTTACCATGGTAAGCTTGCCTATGCACATGACACTTTTTAAGAACATCGTCCAAACCTCTAACACAAGGGCCACCACCTTTTAATTCTTTGAAGGGATTATCCTTGAACAGTACATCAACTTTTTTCTCCTGAAAGTAGAGAATGAATTCATATGTCCATTTGAGGTTCCCATGTCAACTATAAAGTAGGATCTGACAATAACTAAGGCTAATATAATTGGCTCAAAGACTTAGGATACATGACAACTTATTGTATTATTAAGTTTATCATGTTGCATCATCTCAAAAGCACTAAAATATGTATAACAAATGTGCTTACTTTCTTATCAACCAAGTCAGACAAGTGTAACAGACGGGGTTCATAAACAGCTCTTATTTCTTTCTCGTGTGCAGGATCTTTGGCAATGTTTTGAGCAATGGCATCATGAACCAAATTGATGGTGCGATCAAGATCCCGAATCTGTTGCCGTAAAAGAGTGATTTCCTGCCACGTTTCACCAAGTTTGTCAATTTTGGACCGTTCTAATCCATCTGCTTGACTTGTCGAACCTGCGATCATAAAGTCCAGCTGGTAACAGTATTCTTCCAAAAGGTCGAAAAATTTCTTGTATGTGCCCAACGAAATGTGTAAAGCAGGGATTGAAACCTGAAAGATTAGAAAAGTTGTTTCATTAAGTTCCACTATTGTTCATGTGAATTTTGATTGGACCAAATAAGTGGAATATTATTGGTGAATATAATGAATCAAAGTGTTTTTTCAATTCAATACCTGTGTCAGAGGTATGTTAAAGAGTCTTTCTTCGATGACATTGAAATGCTCCTTAGCTTTCGACAGGTTTCCGTGTTTTTGAAAATTCCTGAGGTTCTCATCAAGTGTCTTTAGAGTTCTTGTTTTACAATTTCGACTTTTTCTTGGCTTTTGAATCTCTTCCTTGGTTGCTTGACAAAGTAAACAGCAGTGGCGCCCTGAAAAGAGTAAATTTTAAATGTGAAACTTCTTTGGCCAAAACAAATCCCAACTTTATTTTCCCAAGATAAGGTACAATCTTAGCTAAGCTAAGCAGTTGATAATAATACTGGAAGATTTACTAGGTATTATATTACTTTGCTGTATGTATATTTCATTTTTCATTATCTATCAAGTATCATATTATATAAATATATTTATAATACGTATTTCATATATTTACCACTTGCTCCACTAATGCCATATGCATTACACAGGAACTCGTAGTCCCCCATCAAAAACATACGAATCTTTTTGTCACTGAAAAAGAAAAGACAACTTCACAATTAATTAAACAAAAACAATTACAAGCCCACAGTAATCTAGATTAGTTTTAGCTATTTCATTGCTTGCAAAAGAATTTTCAGATCAATATTGTAAACACTCACTTCCAACTGGACTTTTTGAAGGTCGTCGATTTGTTCTTTAAATCGTGATAAGGCTATTTTCAAGTTGAGTGGATGGTCTTTTTCTTCAAAATAATTGAATATGACTGTATTTTCTTTACTGTTTGGTGAATCTCGGTTACAAATCTCATAACAGGCCTTTCCTGTGTTACCACCATGGTTCTTCCCCGATTTTCACATGCACTTCATCTTTCATAAACTCTTCAAACTTCAATTCTTTTGCCCTGAACAGTAAAGAAAATATTTTAATTTTTTTTGTGAATAGTAATTTATTATTGGATTTATCAAGGAGAAGGAGTGAATTAGCCGAATAGAATTTTGTTAAAACAAACCATCATATCTTAATAAAGTGGTAGTAGTATTTTACTCGTCAATTAAGTCGATTCTTTCGAGGACGTGTGATTTCAAATCCTCTATGTAGCCCCAGGCACTTCATTTAAAACAAATTTGCTTTTGCTGATTTTCTTCATAAATGAACCGGTTTTAACACACCAGCCACTACCACGCAGTTCTTTGTGCAAATTTCGCATTTGGTGGCCCACCAGTTTTGATATTGTGTTGGCTAAGAAACCTTAAACAAAATGAAATATTTAACTTAATATATAGAATATTTTCTTTTTAATTTTGAAAATATTTATTGCTTCACAATTTAGAAATTTCTTTTTAGCACCAATTCGTAGCTCAACCTTTTGAGAAGCACCTCAGTTGCGTTTTTTATTTGTTAAAAAGATAAAGATATCCAGGTACTGTACCTTCCTATCTTTTTCAACTTTTCCCAAGGCATTCCAAGACTGATTTTAAGGGAGAGCATTTTTTTCTCGTCAATCTCAATCCGACCAAAACCAATTTCCTCCAGGAAATCTTTTCGTTGATTTTTAGGAAGGAATTTAGATAGTGATGCCATCTGTTTGGAAATAGTCGTCTTCGACGCAAACTCAATAGACTTTCTAATGCCTTTATTTCGGCGGCGTTGGTGACGAGAAGAACATTCCGCTGTTGGCTTCACAGGTTTCGGTGTTGACATGAATACTCGAGGCTGAAAAAAAGGATTTTTTTTTTCATATTTTAAATGACTTCGAAAATTAGCAAAACCTCTTTCCTTAGACAATGCACAAAAGGCTAGGTACATATTTTTACGAAATAAAAATTTTTTTAGCTTACCCTTGGCCCGCCAGATGGGAACTCAGCAGTACCATTTTCTGAGCTATCGATTTTATGTTTCAAAATCTTCAAGGTAGCTTGTTCGACCGTAGCAGGTATCGGACATTCATCGAGATCAAGTTCTAGCAACTCATGAACAGTTAATAAGCTACCTTCCTTTTCTCCGACGCAGTCCTTTTTGTGTTCGTCTAAAAGCTTACTGTTTTTGAATTGTAATCCGCATCTGCATTTCAAAACCAATGTTTGAATGAGTCGGGTTCTAACGGTGCACGGCTTTATCAGTGTAGGAGAAAATTTGGTACTACAAGAGGGACATTCAATATCGTCTCTACCTTCAAATTTCTTTGCCAAACAACTCAAACAAAATGCGTGCTGACACTCGTTTAATACCACGGGTCTTTGTAGAATACCCTCACACATTGCACATTGACACAACGGCAAAGAGATATTTACTGCTAAGTCGTAGTCAGAATAGTTCATTACATCATTTTCAAATGCTGTTGATTCCCTAAGATTAACAGTAACTTCCCTAGTCCATATCTTTGAGCGATCAAGAATATCCGATGCGCGTGGCCGGCCTTTACTTTTTCTTTTAGTTGGTCTGCGTCCCGCTGCTTGTTTGATTGTGTATCTATAGCAGATCATACAGCCATTATGGTGGGGATACCAATCAAATGGGGTGATCTTTGATACTGATTTCCCATTATTAATGTTTTTCATGGTGTAGTAACACGAGTCACATATTTCTGGAGGGTGAACCTCGGGTTTGTCATTCTCGACATTTTCCAACCAAAACGCTGTCTCGATATTCTTTACATTATTGCAAACTAAATTATGCCTTCCTTTTTTATCGCGAGGAAAGGCTTCAGCGCATATGCGACAAACATTACTAAGATCGATTTTGTGGCTGTCCATTCTTCTTATCGACGAGAAGTTTCTTCTTTTTCTTCCTCCCCCTTCTTTTGTTTATCTAATTGCCCGTAGTAGCGCGTATATCGTATAACAAAGCCAGCGAAATGAGGGAGGCAAGCAAGCAAAAGGGATTTTAGTATTTTTTGTATCAAGTTGATATGAACTTAGGGAGATGATCCAGATATTCAATGAGACTAAAACAAGCATAGTTAAAAATTCTTAATTTGATGCACCATTGCAGTCAAGTCAGTAAAGAAAATTAAGAAATATTTTTTTCAAACTGACGATTTACTTTCGATTTCAAATGTAAACAAACCAGTCTGTCATTTCAGGGGGTCTTTTCAGACAAATTAATCCTTTTAATACATAACTTAACAAAAAAGAATTTTATAATTAAAAATTATTACATATTTTAGAATCTTTTATTTCCTACAGTGCACCAAAATATCAATAAAATGGGTAACTAAAGCACTGTTTAAGTTTGTGTAATAAGCAAACCCCCGTGATTTTATAGCACACTGACTAGGGTTGGAAAAAGTCTCATTTCTCCCTGTAGAAAAATTACCCAAAAAAGATTTTTTGGGAAAAGATTGCCAAAAGGTACCTTATTCAGAAACCATCAACAGTTTTTTGGTAAAAATTTGGATAAATCCTTTTTTATTCATCTTTTGACCTCTTTCTTAGTGGTTGTCAGTGGGATTTTAAGCTGGAGTCGATTTTTGGTTCTAACTTTTTTTTTCGAAAAGGAAGGGAGTAGAATTTTGGAACATACATAAATAAATAGTTTATAAAAGTATTTGTCAAATTTCATAACATGGGGTTTTGTCAAAGGAAAGTTATGAGCCATTTTCTCTTTTATTTTTGGGGAACTTGTCAGGGACGGCGGCCATCTTGGATTGGGAAATTCACTTTCGATATCAGTTGTAAACACGCGCATGCGCTTTTCCGTATGTCACATTTTTGGCTTGCGTAAATGACCGTGAACAGGTGGCAAAAAATTGACCACCGTTAAAAGCGGTATCATGATTCTTTTCCAAATGACAGTTGTGATCGGATTAACCCAGGGGTGATTTAATATTAGATTGAAATTCCATATGATAAAACTCATGCACGGGTGTAGGGGTTGTAAGCAACCAAATGACATCAAGATTAGACGATGCTATCGTCCATTTAGAGGTCAGTAACAGTGGGAAAGAGTTAGGGCGTCAGGGCGGTTTACGGGAAAAAAGTGGCGGTAGAGTTTTAGAACAACACTGTAAATCTTACTCCACCCGAATTTATCACACATCTCAAAACTATTCCCATTTTTAGTGATCTTGTTCTTGTGGAATAACTGCTGTTTTCATCATCATTTTAATTCAAGTCTAAAAAACTGTCATAAGACAGTGAGTCTGTAGTATTTCAGACTTTTGTAATTTACTAGTTCTTGATAAGAGGTCGTTGCTATGTAACCCCTTATTTATAAAAAACGATTTGAAATCTCCTTTCTATTATGATTTGAAAGATTACGTAATGTTTTCACAAGCTAATGAAAACGTTTTTCCGAGAACTCTTTTATTTCTTAATGTGATTTCGAGATGTTGTAGAAAATAACATAGTCTTCGATAAGAATTATATCAGAGAGGAGATGAGAAAATAAGGGTTTGTGTAAAGTTTTGGACCACAGTCAAAATCTTGTTACTACTACTGTTGCGTTTCTTTGTTTTGTTTTCGTCTTAAACAAAAAGAAACAATAAAACCTTACTTAAAGATGTTAAAGATGTTATTGAGAAGAAAATTTATTCATGCATAAATTAACGAATGGAAAAATGAAAGAGCCAATCGATCGAGAGTATTTTGTAGTTCACCTCGGCTAGACAATCAAAACAAAGAAGCAGGGAAAATTTATGCGAACCGAAAATAATTTATTTAGATTCTACAGATAATTTATGCAGAGTTTGAAAAATAATTTATGCAAATGACGTAATCTTTCTTCGTATGGTGGGACTTTTCAAAAAGCAGTTATGTACAAAAAATTACACCACCTATTTCAAGATGGGGTGTACCGAAAAATCAAGTCTTAAGCGAAAATGACTTTGAAACTTGACTTGGGATTTACATTTTTGGGAGGTCATCCGAGTTTTCCCAGTTTAGGTATGGGCCATATAAATAAGCGCAAGAAACAAGAATGGGCAAGAAAAATCAAATTAAAAAATTATCAAAATGGAAGGAACAGCGCAAGCTTATTATCAAGACCACCAAAAAAATCAAGTCGAAGTCGTGGTGGTGACTTCAAATCAAAATGACGGCGAAAAATCGTTGAAGAAAACGTTAAAGACATTTAAAGGTTGGTGAGAAGTTTCTTATTTTTTTTTTAATTTGGCAAATATATTGAAGCTTCCCAGAGCGACCAGTCTTCCTACTTCTTTATTGAATTTTCGAACTGAAGTTTGATTTCAATGTTTGAAATAATTGATAAAAACTGCAAAAGAATATAAAATTTCTTGGAAAAACAAATTGTGCTGAAGGTCTGGAGGATTTGCTGTTTAATTTTTTCAGAGATGGTAAAATTCCAGGCTAGTTCGAAATTTTTTTCATTTCTTTGCTATTTATGTTGAAATTTCTCATAAAACAGTTAATATCTTTCAACTCGGATGTCTCAATAACTTATTATAACTTAGGGTTTCCATAGCTCAAACGATTACTGCTTCACTTGTCAGGGTCGATTTCACATCAAAATTATGTTTATTTAGTCTTTGTCAGATACTTCTACATATTTGAACCTATTCTAAGCAGTTAGCATTAGTCAGAGACAGGGGTGTATAGAATAAAAAAACAAGAGCCGCCTCCAATGAATATCTCTTAATTTTACCGCTAAATGTAAAAGAAAACCCAATATTTTGCAACCCGTCAAAACATACTTGATAATCTAGATGTGAGGTCTTACACCTTGTCCATGAACTGCGGAGATAACAGGTGATTATTAAGGAGATAAATGCAAGGACGCGAGCCAAAATATACATAATCCGCGCTTTTTTCTCAAAATTCTAAGAAAATCTTTTGTTCGAGGATTCAGTGAGTCAAAAAACACACGGCTAACCTTTCCAACAAAGTTTCAAGCTGTTATTATGAAAGTTTCATACAAATTTTATGGTCATATTTCATTTTATAGTTATATCATTGGTACTACTGCTTATCACAATATCTCTGATCTCGCTGACAACGTTTATTTTCCTGAGATCTGGACAGCCTGGGTGTGAACGACAAAAATTACTGTCTTTCTCACCTACAACTTCAACGACAGATCTTTATTCTGAAAATGGCTCATTTGGAAGCTACGATGAGGAGGTTTTATCAAAAATACGAGCAAATGTACACTCAAAATTGCAATACAGAGCGCAGAAAATGTCTGGCACTCTTCTAAAAGCTCAATCCAAAACAACTGCTGTCCCATCTTCTACACCTACAAGTATCAATAGAAGAGTACGTAGAAATCCGAGTACGAAAATGCTGTGCAATACAAAATCACCCAGTTGTTTGACTCAACGAAAGGAGATTATAGCTTTTTCCGAAGCATTTGATGTGGAACTTCATTATAATGGTATTCACTCAAAGATCATTATGCTGATATGTCGAGTAAGTTTCGCCTCTGTTTCGGTTGAGAAAAAGGCTCTGAAATTTCAAAAATTCAACTTCTTAAATTTGCTGAAAACTTAAATCCCACTGCAATAACTTTTTGTCACACAAATTAATATACTAGAAATTTTAATAAGGCCTATTCATCCCGATTATCTTATGTTTTTATTTTTATGGTATTTTTATATCTAATCCTTTTATTCTTTTATCGAAGGGACACATATAAAAATAATTTCCCTAAAATGTCACAAAAGAATTTTTGATTTTAATATTTCACTATTATTATTCCCCTTTTTAAATGGGTTAAATTCAAAATACCTTAAACATGCATATCATTATATTATTAATCCTTTTATCGAAGGGACACATACAAATGTAACAAAATAAGTTTTGATTTTAATATATCATTACTATTGTTCCCTAAATGAAATTCCCCTCTTTAAATGGTTAAATTCAAAATACCTTAAGGATACATATCATGATCCCTAATCATCCTCGATCAACCATGGTTTTACTTTTTCCCAATGTAGTAAATTATTTTTCATTTCCCCCTTCTGTTCTGAATAAGGGAATTAATGACATGATGTCTTATTTTATCATATATCTTATTACATTCAAATCTTTTATTGAAACTTTCCCTAAAACCATTTAAAAAATCCTTATTCCCTACTTTGATAAAAAATAAAGAGGTTCTTCTGAAATCAAATGATTTATTTAGACAAGGTAGTGAACTTCAAATGTTCCAATTAAATTTTCGTCTAACGATACACCATGGTGGTGGACCTGAACGTAAGCTGGTTGTTATTTTAACGCATTGTTTTGTACAGGTGAACGTGAAATTAAATATAATAATGTTTTCTTTATAGTTCGATAACAGACCAGCAAGTTGTGAGTCGGCATCTCGAGCACCAGACACTTACCGAGGAAATTCTGATCTTCCTTTGAAAATTGATATCAATAATGAAGAAGTAAGAAAATTATATCTTTCTTTTTATAAACCTTTGCATCAATAGATTAGTACATCCCTGTCTCGCAGCCCCGGTGGAGCTTTTTCCCTCAATGGGAATAAAACTTCCTATTGAAATCCCAATGGAGATCGAGATTTTATTGTTCCAAGGTTACAAAATCCAATGGGGATGGTTTTGGAGTGCAAAAACATTGAATTCCGAGTGGGGATGAAATCAAAGTCCCAGTTGGGTATTATCCCACCATGGGCGAAATCTTTACCAAATTTTCCAGTGGGGCTGGGGTCCCAGCTGGTCTCTGACACAGGAATGCATTAGTATAAAAGATGCATGGTTGGTTGAACCTTTGAACACCCCTGTGTCAGAAATCCACTGGGAAATCGACTTTGTTTTTATCCCGATTTAAAAAGCATGTTGGGAAGGAAGAACAGGTTCGTGAGACAGGGGTATCTTTGAAATTATTCTTCAACCTTGGTTACTAGTTGTATTATTTTCGAGCTGTTTTTTTAGCCAGAGGTAAAAATTATGTTCCGGTAGATGCTTTTGTGAAATAGAAGTTCAACCTGACTTAGAAAGAATACATTTTAATTCAAAGAAATATTGCACTTTTTTCTGATTATCACTTTTTCTCCTTTATAGCATATAGTGGTGCTACATGACTACTTGAATATGACTCGTCAATTTTCGAAAAGCCTCAAATTAATGGAACAACATTTCAAATCACAAGCTGGTCAAACAGAAATAGCAGATGGTTTAGATGTACTTTTACAACGTCTATCCTACCTGGCAGACAAAATGGCCAACCTGGAAAAGGTATTGTCCAAATTTCATTTAATTTTCACCCCCGTCTCTTGTCCAAATTCTTTTTATTTTCACCCCTGTCTCTAGCTGGGTTGGTTAGGTCTAATAGATGCTTAGTAGGTTTCAGGAAAACATTACGATTATTGAACATACTAAACAACAATACTTAAGTCTGAAAATTAGAGGATAAGAGGAACCGTGTAGTGTTAGGGTTAGGGTTAAGTTTTTTTTTCCTAACCCTGGGTTTAAGCTTTAGAGAATCGGGACAGTCAATTCGTCAATGTAAATTTACCTATCTGGCTTAATATAGTTTGAAATCCAAAAAAAAAACATTTTAGGAATTATTCCATACCACCTTTTGACTGGAAAAGACTCGTGGCCAATCAGAGCTTTAAAATCCCAAAATGATCACCGAAAAAATAACAGCAAAAACAGTTAAACTAGTTATAATTATAACATTGTCTTTTCTACATCTTTTTCAGTCGTTTATATCATGTGGTAAATGTACAAACATCCAATACAAACCCACGCCACAAATTATGCAATTCAACAGCACTCAATTACGAAACCAAGCCAAATTAATTCCCACACCCAAAAGTGTGTCGTTGGAAACAGTGCAATCTCAATACATCGTACAGGTGTTGTCTAAATTTGTTGAACAAATGTCACAAGTCTTTAGAAGACAACAACGTTGTTTGATCTGAGAACTTGCTTTGGCCCTGGACTAGACTAAACACACTGGAATGGAAAAAGCAGAGACCTGGGATTGAGCAACAAATTTATCAACAGTAACGAGTTCAAAAAGTAAAAAACGGAAAAAAAGACTCGGAAAATAGTGACGTTGAAAATCATATATTCACACATACTTAAAACATAAAAAATAAATAATAGCTTTCGAATTTTTTATTCGTATTAAATGTGATTTGAAATATCATAATTTAGGAACTTTGTTCACAACAGCATATATATGTATCGTCCTGAATATTCTGTCATGTCTTAGGTCTTCTGTCAGAGTCTTATAACAAACTCAAGAAAAGGAAAAAAAGCAATCATTACCTTTAACCTCTGTTTTTAATCTAAAATTTGAGAGAGCGGGTTTCTTCTTTGTTATTACGCCATGTTCCAAAAATTTATGTTCACTTTTTAAATTATTTAAACGAATTTTTTGATATTAAAATTATAATAGATATTGATACTATGTATAATTTAATAATAATATATTTAGATAATGTGTTTTCAAGAAGTAAAAGCTGTAAAAGTATTTATTATTTTTTCATACCTAATTTCCCAAGATATTGTTTAAAAGTTAGAGACCAAATAACATTTGGGTTTTTACTTTTTAAAACTCTTGTTTATTGTACAGTATTTATTTTTTTTAAGTATTTCAATTTTATTTTTTGTCAATAGATATATCCAAAGCTTATTACTTCGACAATTCTATTTCACTGTACTTATACATTTTATGCAACCTCTTGATAAATTGATTGAAATTGAAAAACAACAAAGTGTATTCTATCATTCAAACTCATCCAAATTAAAAGTGTGCATATTTCTTTTTTTACATAGGATCAAGCCTGTCTTGCTAACATTTTTGCGTAGACTTTGTCACAAAGTCAAAATTTTCTTAAATTAGACACCTTGACCTTATAGGTGAATGTTTTTCGAAAGTTTCAGTATATAATATTTTTCAGTTTAATTTTGAAGAAAACAAGTTGTGTCAAAAGCTCCAACGGGGGATAAAAAACTTCTGAACTTTTCTACTGGTATCTTTAGAACACCCACCCCTGTGTAACGTTGGACCCCACTGGAAGATTTGGCAAATAATTCGTTCACGGCAGGAAAATACCCTGGAATTTCAGCCCCACTGGGAAATTAACTTCGTTTTCATCTCCACAGGATTTTTTAACCTTGGAACGATAGATCTCTGCATTGACATTTCAATAGGAATTTTTATCCCTATTGCGAAAAAAAGTCCCACCGGGGCTGTGAGAAAGGGGTGTTTTAGAATTATTGAGTACCAAGAGGTATTAGTTTATGAACTCCCGAATGACAAAATGGTCTGTAAAACATACGAATCTGCAAACAACTAATAGATAATAAAAACCTTGAGTAAGAATGATCCATCTCTCAAGTTCTCACTGATTTTAACAAACTAACAAGCCTCGCGAACAGGTGTCTGCTGATTTTCCTTAAAGGTTATTTTAGATTTCTAGATGAAACACAGCCCAAATGTAGCATTGTATATTTAACAAAACTTACCCAAATTTTCAATGCTAATCTTAAATTTTTCTAAGTTTTGCAACTTTTGAGCCTCGTTTTTCTTTTAGAATTTATCTTATGAAACCAAAAATATAATATTTTTTTGGTTTTTGGCTTTAATACGACTCTTATAACTTACAATGTTTTTTTTTCCATCCTTTTTTTCAATAAATATTATCATTCATAAGAGGGTTGTTTTGGTATATATAAAGATTCTCAGAATTTTGAGCAGTCATTTTCTTCTTAAATTATTTCTACATCAACTCAAAGAAGTCGAACTCGACTAAGATTTCAACTTTGTAGGAAGTTTTTCTACCTTCAAATATATACCCTTCTTAAAGACTGAGTAGGATTTTTCAGTCAGTGGGGGTAAAAATAACTACCTGAATCTCGATGGGGACTATTTTTTAATGATTGGGATTTCAATTCTTTTGTTTTCAGACAGAATTTAGTAAGAATGGAAAAATAGCACAATGTTCTGCAGTGAGGATTTGTTTATTTGATCATTTTCGGTAGGAACAAAAATTGGATTTAATTGGTATATAATTTTCCACTAAAGACCATATTTTGACAATTTTTTCTAGTGTGAGGAAGCCCTCCGGGTGTGCAAGAAGTGGGTGGGTGTTCTTATAGAGTAAGGCGTAAAGTATACAAATGAAAGCCTTCAAAATACAAATCTACATACATATAAGACATTTTCCAACCTGAATATTTCAGATAGAAATTCACTAATTTTCAACAAAAGGCTACAAATTTTCTGATCTTCGCATGAACAAAACTAATTTCTGCTACAGTTTTAAGATTTAGCTTTTGACGCGTTTACTATCAAAAATTAGCTAGAAGAAAATCTGACCGTCTCCAAAAAAAATAACAAAATCCATTATCATAACAAATCAACCTCGTCTTATCTACTCATCAAAAGATCTCTACTTCGAAACGAAAATTGTAAATCATTTCTTTTCTGACAAGCTTATTTTTATTGGCTGCGCGAGAAATTATGACAATATACGAGTCATTTAGTTATCGCATTTTTAATTTAAGCTAAATTAGGATCCTTCAGAATGATACAGCTTTGTTTGCAAACATGAACTCCGATAAATCTTTAAATTTTATTTGAAGTTACTTATGGAACCAACTATAAGTTTCATTTTCAACATTCTGCTCAAAATATTTCAACAACAGAACAAATCTTGAAAGAGAAACCAGTTCAAATATGTTGCTAGGAAGTGGAGAGAAACGTTCCTGTCTTCTGCCTCCCTGATTTCCATCAAAGCTATATCGCATCATCATTCCCATGCATAAATGGAGTGACCTTTAGTTTCTACGTTGTAGAAAAATTTTTACCAATCTAAAACAAATATTTAAGGATGGCATGGAAAAAACAGATTGACCACTTTGGTTGGGAGGTTGGTACCGAAAATAAGGTCCAAATATGGTGATGGACTCTTCGATGTCTCGTCCAAGTCCTCTATAATCCTACGTGAATGTTTAAATGTTAAAAAAAGAAATACCGCCACCTGAAAATTTTGAAATCTTTCTATGTGAGATTAACTAATTTTATATATCGCACGCAATCAAAATGAACGTGCCACGTTTTGCTGCTCAAAACAACATTGTTGGCCCTCTTACTAAAAATAATTTTAAGCGCACATTCGTAAACTCAACTACGTCCATCTACAGGGTGTCCCTAATTAAAGTATCGAGTCGAAACACAACTATGAGTAGAAAGTTTTATGTGCGTGTTCACAAAATTGTATTTTAAGCTCTCCCTCTTTTTTCTTTTACGATTAATTTATACGTTGTAACTACCTTTTGTAATAAGCCTGTGTGATGGAGAACGTTCTTATATCTTAGCGATAACACACACAAACTTTTCTACTCAATCGCATGTTCAAACTCGATACTTTAATTAGGGACACCCTGTAGAACAATCTCCCTATCGCGATGAAACAAATGAAATCACTCGTAAATTTAAATCAGCATTAAAAAATCATACTTTCAGTTAGAATATCTTGTTGCTAGTTCTTGTTTTTATCTAATCATGATCTTATTTAAATGTTTCTTACACTGGTCCCTGGGGAGACAATGACTGGGTTGTCTAAACGAACGAACGGACACAGGTTAACTATACTAAACTGTGGAAATGGCACATGCTAATGTCTTCGACATCGACACGGAAAGGGTTATCAAAGTTATTTTTACACGAACCAAATTTAGCAAATTAGCCCCCCTACAAACCTAAAAATAAAAATTCCCCGAAAAAATGAGGAAAATAACGTTGATTATATGTAAGTATTTAACATAGTGGTTGAAATTCAGAGAAAAGTTTCAGTTGAAAGCTGGTAATGAGGATGTGTACCAAATAAAGGATTGATTTTCCAACTAGATATATGCAAAGAAAGTATACCCCGCCCCTTAAAAAATCAAAATTCCTCTAGTCGACGTTGTCACTCAATGAAAAATTCAGATTCTTTTCACAGAATTTGATATAAAATGTTTAAATTGAGTAGGCAAGACTAATTGATTTTTTGCTTGTTTTCTTTCGCCCTCGGACCTTATTAGGACCTCACAAGCTTTGTTTAGCCCACAAAAGGCCTAAGGCGGACCCAAAATCTTTCCAATCGCGCGAAAAGATTTAGCGCAAGATTTACGCATTTACGTAATTAGAAATTGGATTTTAACATTTGTGCAATTTTTATATTTTTACTCATTCACGCAACGAAGAAATCCAATTCGCCGATCCACACAAGCAGATGGAGGGCGCACCAGAAGCTGTTTTACCAGCTCTCAGCAAACGTAAAATTTATATTTTTTATCTAAAAATGTTTTCGTTTAATTCATTGGCCTCGCAAACGACGAATTTCTTCCTACACTGTTGGTTTGCAATTACGGTAAAAAGGGTTGGGAAACCAATTTATTCCTCAGAAATAATTTTTTTGTTTATACACTACAAACGCTCAGACATAACTTTAATTCTGACTGAAGTCAAACTCATTCCACAACCCACGATGTCCTACCGTTTCCCTATACCAGTGGATATCCTCTAAAACCACATACCTTATCGGGGAAAAAATGTAGGGGGCAAAAAAGTGACGAAGATTTTTGAAGGGGTGACGAAATTTTTTCCACGATATTTTATCACCCGACCAAAACTTTTACCCAATAATTTTTTAAATCCCAACCAAAATCAAAATCTAAATTTTTCACACCTTTATTAACCGAAATCAGTGCTTTAAACGTCGAATTACAAGATCTTTTTTCGAGCTAGTGAAGGAAACCATTTCATTTGGACAATTTAGTTGGATGAAACTGACTAAATAGTATTTGGTCGGGGAAAAGTGACGAATTTAAAATTTTGGTCGGGGGAAAGTGACGAAAATGCCTCTAGGTGACGAAATTTTTTCCCTAAGAAAAAAAAGGCGACATTTTTTCCCCGATAAGGTACCTCTTAAAACTTACAAAGATGGATTCCGGGTTCTCATAACCACCAAACTTAATTGGATATTGTATAATTCACTTTTTCACAAACCTCTTATAAAATATACTTTCATAAGATACCTAGTTTCGAGCATTTCAATCATCGCAAAGTGTCCTAAAAGTCGAAGTTATGACAATTGAATATAAGGTCATAAAACCTATACTTTTTAGGTATCTATAAAAAGTTTCAGCCTCAAATTCCACCTACATTTTCAGATAGAGGGTACCTCAATTTCTTGTAGGTTTTAAGGGGTACCCACTGCTACAACTATCGACGTAAAGTCTTTTAAGAATGGATTAATTTTGGTTGAAGATTGGCTTTTAAATATCCTCAAAAAGTTCTTTGATATAGGGTCGAAAAGGGTCTTAAAATCAGTTATTTTCAAAATATTTTATAAATATCTTCTAAATCATCAAAATCTGAGGTTTAGATGTTCTTATTGGACTAAATTTCAGTACACCTTTTAAATATCGTTAAACCGAGTTTCCGATGAAATGAAAAGAGTGAGTATTCGAGAAGTACTTTATTCTAAAGGGATAAATTTTCGCAGGAACTTAATTTCGCGGATGGCACTATTGGGAGACAATATTTTCACTGTTGAGTGCCGTTTACTACCAAATCATGTTCGTTTTTGACATACGCATTATTAGCGCTCCTTTGACGCCAGTAAACATTTAAAAAGTAGTTTATTTGACAAGTTTGGTTTAAAAATATTTCGCAGATAAGGTCTTTTCAAATTTCCATTGGGACTTGATTTCGTGGATGAGGCGGGTGACATCCAAATCAGCGAAACTTAACCCCCGCGAAAAGTATTTGTTGCTAGTGGACTAAATTTGTCTACCAGCCAACGACAAAATTGGCCACGCGGAAACGAAATGCGGAAAAACCATTTTGAACAAATGTGATGGCGTTACCCACCTTGGAGTATTTTTGCCCAGAGAAACCATGCGGAAACATATAACAAAAGCTTCTGTGGCTCCAGCACTGACGGACTCAAATTATTTTGGGATTACTAAATTAGATCACAACGTCGTTGTATAACGTCATCTCAGCAAATAAAGCGGCCTGAACATTAAAAAGACTAGAACGATACCGTTATCTTCCTGCAAGTTAGGTACATACGCAAATCATTATTTAAGATAGGCTTACGATAAAATATTTTAAAAGCATGCGAAATTAACCAGTTAGACTAAACACAATCTAAAAATAATTTTTCCAGAAAAATGATTTTGATATTCTAAAGACAAAGTCTAAATGCATTTAGCATTTAGTAGAAATTCTTGGTAACCCATGCTTTTCGAGGAGAGAATGACTACTTTTAGGTTATAAGCCGAAAAAAGGTTTCCACGACAAAGAGAAATATATACTAATTTTCCCTTTAATTTTTCTATACTAATTTATAAAGCCGGAAGGGCTAGATGTCGTGCTTTGTCTGATAAGCATGCCGAGGTTAGGTAGAAAATCCTACCTAGGTCACCTGACATTTCAGCGTTTGACCAATAAGAAGCTTCGCAGAGGTTTTCGAAAACAATAGCAGCAATATTTTTTGCGATATTCACTTTTTGTTTTGCTTGGAAGAGCTTAAAGCATAAATACTTTATTACTCGAAGTGGTCTGTAAAATACACACCCGGAACGCAGTAGCACCTAGAGCTTTTGCATTTGAAACTTGAAACAGTATAAAATACCTTTGCATAGGAAATAAACGATGCTAGCAGGTTAAGATAACCATTATCAAAATAAACCTCTAGAGAATGTGAAATTTGGCTTACTTTCTGCACTAAATCGATTTTTTTCTATCTCCTCCCATTTAAGAGAGATTCCAGGAAGCTAATTATTTATATTTGAACTGTGGTCTCATTGGTCAAAAACGCCTCCTTGTTCAAATCCACGTGACGAGAGCGATTAGGCGAGATTAATACTCATTGCTTACCCACGTGTAGAAACCTTAAACTGGATTAGAAATAGAATGTTTCCCCTAACCCTTCTTAAGAAGAAAAAAATTCGACAGATCTCAAAATTCTAGTAGCTTATAGATTTTTAGATTGAGATTCTAGAATAGGGCTTTTATAGAGAATGGGGCTGTTATTGAGCTCTGTATTAAAGTTAACAAAATCTAGAGGAAGGGCTGCTATGCGCACTTTTGTAATAATTGCGCCAATTTGTAATACCTGCGCTAATTTGCCAAAATCGTTGCGCTTTTTTATAATTTCCGACCTGTACAGAAATTTAATATTCCCTGCGCATTTTTGTGATTTGGCATTTTTTTGTACATTGAAGGGGCATATTTTATCCCACTAAGAAAATACTGAAAAAAGACTTTCGAAAAAAAAGAGAATCTTGATCATTCAGATTTCACGTACATGCAAATTAACAAAATGGATCAATAATTCTTGACGCAATTAGTATTTCGTGTAAACAAGTATGAAGAACGTGATGGACTCATGCATTTTTTATAAGCACCACTTTTGTAAGAATTTACTTGAATAATTCTTGACGCAATTAGTATTTCTTGTAAACAAGTATGAAGAACGTGATGGGCTCATGAATTTTTTATAAGCACCACTTTTATAAGAATTTACTTAATAACTCCTTTTAATTGTGAATATTTCTTGTCGGTAAATGTTTATTTAAAGTAAACAATATGCATGTGGAATGTTCTGGGCTCATGAACTTTTTATAAGCACCACTTTTATAAGAATTTACTTAATAACTCCTTTCAATTGTGAATATTTCTTGTCGGTAAATGTTTATTTAGAGTAAACAATATACATGTGGAATGTTCTAGGCTCGTGAATCTTTTATAAGCACCACTTTTATAAGAATTTACTTAATAACTCCTTTAAATTGTGAATATTTCTTGTCGGTAAATGTTTATTTAAAGTAAACAATATACATGTGGAATGTTCTGGCACTTTTATAAGAATTTACTGGCATACCGGATAAGTGGGATGGGGGAACCTGGGAACCTAAAGTGGGAACCTAAATGAACACCTGAAAAGTGGGATGGGGGAACCTAAAGTGGGAACCTAAATGAACACCTGAAAAGTGGGATGGGGGAACCTAAAGTGGGAACCTAAATGAACACCTGAAAAGTGGGATGGGGGAACCTAAAGTGGGAACCTAAATGAACACCGTAAAAGTGGGATGGGGGAACCTAAGTGGGAACCTAAATGAACACCGGAAAAGTGGGATGGGGGAACCTAAGTGGGAACCTAAGTTGTTTAATTATTAATAGAATTGAAATATTTTTCTTTAAAAACAAATACATAAGCGAAAAATAAGACTTGCTCGATAGCAAGTTAAAAAGAATTCCTTTATGTTTAAATAAATAGGTCTATTGAAAATGGCGATTTGTGTTTACTTTTCAAATTTTGAAAATTTTGAAAAAGATGTGCCCATATTTTTTACCTGAAAAGTGGGATGGGGGAACCCGGGAACCTAAAGTGGGAACCTAAGTTGTTTAATTATTAATAGAATTGAAATATTTTTCTTTAAAAACAAATACATAAAGATAAGAAAGATATTATATGCAAGGAAAGAAAAAACCTTTTATCATAATAAGAACACCAGTTATTTACTTTTTACATTACGGTTCGCAAACAATAATGTTGAAAATAAAACAAAGGGAATTTATTTATTCAATTAGCTCAAAAAAGCATGTTTATTTATCAGCAGTTTTATAGTGCATCTTTTTGAAAGGTTCTTTTAGTAAATTGACTTAATTGACTTTAAACTTTAACTTTAAACCGTCATATCTTCAAATCTAGAAGGAATTAGAAGTTCGTTCATAGCTCGATGGATAACTTAGAGCCTCTTCTTTCTTTTGCACGGATCTAATTTGCTTGAATACAGAATCTAGTAAAACATTATTTACGATCTAGTTTTTGTTCACTCTTGATGCAATACACATTGTTTTTTATTAGCAGCTCCAATTTTCGGGTCAGGGCTGGGGTCGCTTAGCATTTAACGGATTCTAGCTCGTTTTTCTTTCTGTACCAACCAAACAGTACAGCGTGTGAATACACTTCATTAATTAAAAATGTTTGATAGTAAAATAGAACATATTGCACGGCTTGCCACGTTTCAATACACATAAGCAAAGATCCACGGGGGGGGGGGCACTCAAGGTAAACGACCTACCGTACGTGCGGCCCTTTTTTCCAAGCTTCCCAAAGTACACTGTAATGGTGGAAATGAGCAAAAATGAGAATAAGTGCACTCTAAGGGTTTAAAATTTGGTCAAAGCCATGTTTTAACACTGGGTAAATTTTGGAACATCAAATACACGCTTTTTTTTTTATAAGAATACACTTTATAAGAATGTCCATGATGAAAATGGCCAAAAAATCAAGAATATGCTAAGAATATCATCATCATGGAATTTTGCTACTCAAGCTAAGAATGTCATTTTTAGAGCATTTTAAATTATAAATTGCCTATTACCCCCCAAGTAATAAGAATGCTGTAAGAATATTTTAGGATGATTTTGCCAAAAAAGTTAAGAATATCCATGATGAAATAGATTTACACCATTCTTATAAAAAAAAAAGCGTGTATGTCCATCCCTATCAGGATCTGTTCTAGAACATGTTGACCAAGAAAAAGATCTAGGAGTGATAATCGATAGTGACCTGACCTTTGAAGCCCATATATTCAGTAAAATCAAGAAAGCTAACTATATCGTTGGCTTGATTAGCAGGAGCTTCGAATTTCTCTCACCAGATATGTTTTGGACGCTTTTCATTGCATTTGTCAGACCCCATTTGGAATATGCACATGTAGTATGGTCTCCAAGGCTAATCAAACATATCAATGCAATCGAGGGCGTCCAACGAAGAGCTACAAGGCTAGTTAGTTGCTATAGAAACTACTCATACGAAGATCGGCTACGACTCATCAATCTACCTAGCCTAAAGACCAGGCGGCAAGTTGGTGATATGGTGGAAGTTTTCAAGAACCTCCACATTTATGACGAGTCTATAAGATCAGAGAAATTTACTCCTCGAACACGACCACGACGTCAGCATGATTACGAGCTTCAAAGGAACTTTGCTAATGTCGGTATGAGAGGCTACCAAAGCAACTCTCTTTTTTACAGAAGTGTGAAACCTTGGAATGATCTAGAAGAAGATATTGTTGAAGCACCATCCTTACAAGTCTTCAAAGAGCGTTTGATAAAAGAAAGGGAGAAAAAACTTTATAAAATGTAAAATCAAAAGTTCTGTTTCTTAGGAGGTCAATAGACGTGCGAAATATATTGCTATAAAAAAAAAAAAAAAAAAAATAAAAAAAATAAAAAATTAGGTTCCCACTTTAGGTTCCCAGGTTCCCCCATCCCACTTTTCCGGTGTTCATTTAGGTTCCCACTTAGGTTCCCCCATCCCACTTTTCCGGTGTTCATTTAGGTTCCCACTTAGGTTCCCCCATCCCACTTTTCCGGTGTTCATTTAGGTTCCCACTTAGGTTCCCCCATCCCACTTTTCAGGTGTTCATTTAGGTTCCCACTTAGGTTCCCCCATCCCACTTTTCAGGTGTTCATTTAGATTCCCACTTAGGTTCCCCCATCCCACTTTTCAGGTGTTCATTTAGGTTCCCACTTTAGGTTCCCAGGTTCCCCTATCCCACTTATCCGGTATGCCGAATTTACTTAATAACTCCTTTTAATTGTGAATATTTCTTGTCGGTAAATGTTTATTTAGAGTAAACAATATACATGTGGAATGTTCTAGGCTCGTGAACTTTTTATAAGCACCACTTTTATAAGAATTTACTTAATAACTCCTTTCGATTGTGAATATTTCTTGTCGGTAAATGTTTATTTAAAGTAAACAATATACATGTGGAATGTTCTAGGCTCGTGAACTTTTTATAAGCACCACTTTTATAAGAATTTACTTAATAACTCCTTTCAATTGTGAATATCTCTTGTCGGTAAATGTTTATTTAAAGTAAACAATATACATGTGGAATGTTCTAGGCTCGTGAACTTTTTATAAGCACCACTTTTATAAGAATTTACTTAATAACTCCTTTCAAAAGAATTTACTTAATAACTCCTTTCAATTGTGAATATTTCTTGTCGGTAAATGTTTATTTAGAGTAAACAATATACATGTGGAATGTTCTGGGCTCATGAATTTTTTATAAGCACCACTTTTATAAGAATTTACTTAATAACTCCTTTCAATTGTGAATATTTCTTGTCGGTAAATGTTTATTTAAAGTAAACAATATACATGTGGAATGTTCTGGCACTTTTATAAGAATTTACTTAATAACTCCTTTTAATTGTGAATATTTCTTGTCGGTAAATGTTTATTTAGAGTAAACAATATACACGTGGAATGTTCTAGGCTCGTGAACTTTTTATAAGCATCACTTTTATAAGAATTTACTTAATAACTCCTTTCAATTGTGAATATTTCTTGTCGGTAAATGTTTATTTAAAGTAACAATATACATGTGGAATGTTCTAGGCTCGTGAACTTTTATAAGCACCACTTTTATAAGAATTTACTTAATAACTCCTTTCAATTGTGAATATTTCTTGTCGGTAAATGTTTATTTAAAGTAAACAATATACATGTGGAATGTTCTAGGCTCGTGAACTTTTTATAAGCACCACTTTTATAAGAATTTACTTAATAACTCCTTTCAATTGTGAATATTTCTTGTCGGTAAATGTTTATTTAAAGTAAACAATATACATGTGGAATGTTCTGGGCTCATGAACTTTTTATAAGCACCACTTTTATAAGAATTTACTTAATAACTCCTTTCAATTGTGAATATTTCTTGTCGGTAAATGTTTATTTAAAGTAAACAATATGCATGTGGAATTTTCTGGGCTCGTGAACTTTTTATAAGCACCACTTTTATAAGAATTTACTTAATAACTCCTTTCAATTGTGAATATTTCTTGTCGGTAAATGTTTATTTAAAGTAACAATATACATGTGGAATGTTCTGGGCTCATGAACTTTTTATAAGCACCACTTTTATAAGAATTTACTTAATAACTCCTTTCAATTGTGAATATTTCTTGTCGGTAAATGTTTATTTAAAGTAACAATATACATGTGGAATGTTCTGGGCTCATGAACTTTTTATAAGCACCACTTTTATAAGAATTTACTTAATAACTCCTTTCAATTGTGAATATTTCTTGTCGGTAAATGTTTATTTAGAGTAAACAATATACATGTGGAATGTTCTAGGCTCGTGAACTTTTTATAAGCACCACTTTTATAAGAATTTACTTAATAACTCCTTTTAATTGTGAATAAAAATTTCCCATTTATAAGCCTACAAATATCTTCCTTTTAAGGCTTTCAACGGAAAAGTAAATCACCTTCATTCGATAGCTATTGTCTTGATTCTTATAAGGGAAGTTTTTATAAGAAAGATAAATATGTGCATCATTTGCAACATCCCTTTGCAAACCATAAATTTTGTGATAACTAAGGCGAGAGCAATTTAATTTGTTGTTCTATAGGCCTGACCGACCTTATTTTTGCTAAAATCAAAAAAAAATATTATTGAATTTCCACTAGAATATATTTTACACTCTAGTTATTTGTAAGAATTAAATTTAAATAAAGCTGAAAATTTAGTCAAGAAATTGAAAAATTTAGAAAATCAAGCATTCCATACACTAAAATTTAATTATAATCTTCACCGAAGATAAAAAAGTGAACTTTTGATCCAGATATTTTTTGGAAAATATTTTCACCCTGATAAAATTTATTCTTATTTTACCGACCGACTGATCCATATTTTTCTAACGATCTGCCCGTAGAACAACAAATTAAATCGGTCTCGCCTAGATACCAAAAGGAATAAACATCTAATCCAATGCTACAAATTGTATCTTCTTTTTCCAAATTCATTGTTTGTCTTTTCTTTCAGTATTTTCTTAGTGAGATAGAATATGCATTCGATGTTCAAAAAAATTCCAAATCACAAAAAAGCGCAGGGAAGTATTGTATTCCTGCGCGGTTAGGAAATTACAAAAAAGCACAACGATTATTAAAAATTTGCGCAGTTATTACAAATTGGCGCAAAAAGTATTACAAATTAGCGCAGGTATTTAAAATTGGTGCAATTATTACAAAAGTGCGCACAACAAGGGCTTTATTGAACATAAAATATCAACAAAAGTTAGAGGAAGAGCGAGTTCCTCACCAAAAACCAGGATAGATGTCTAGTTTAGGCTGGAAAGAGATCAACAATTACCGTTGCTGTACAACCTGTGACCAAATCGTCGAAAAAATGCAGTGTCAGAATTGTTCCATTTTCTCTAGCAGCATGTCTCTCTTGATTTAAACATCTAAACACCCCCTCCCTCCTCATCCAAGAAAAACCTACGAATATAAAAATGTTCTTTAAAATCACCATGATCGAGACAAGTAGGTCCATGATTTGACCCTGGTCGAGACAGAGTGGTCTAAACGATTTCTCAGCTTCCTACGTAATTCAGAAGTGTTGGATGTGCCACAGAAGACTTTAAAGCAGGGTAATTAAGTCGATGTGGTAGGTATTAATAACATGCCACATCGTCATCATTATGCATTTAACCTAATTTCCGTAAATACCGATGGTAACAAGCATGGTGAAGGGGTCACAAGTTTAAAAAACTTCCGAGAAATTTAAAAGGTACAGCCCGCCCCCAAACCGAATCAGTAGCGGTTCAGAGGCGGTTCAAATCTAAGATGGAGAGTGTAAAAACCCTAGGCTAAAATTAGAACTAAATACTGAGTGGATCTTAGTGGATACATTATTCGAGTACCGAATTCTACCCGATATTACCCCCAACAGACTTTCATAGCATTTTAGTGAAAGAAAATCGAAATAAGAACATTGCAGTCTTAAAATATTTCTAGCATCCTCATTTCTTCAACTAGCATCTTTTTTGCACATAGCCAGCTAACGCAAAACGCTAGATTCGAGTCGTTTTTGAGAGATAAAAATTTGGCGGGGCGGCTAATGTTCTTATGTTGGTCTACCATTTTAAATTATACTTGTTAACCTAAAGTTGTGTTTTTTTTGTTTGGAATTTTGGAGTTTTTTCTCGTCAAGTGCTCCTAGTCTTCTTCACTTGAGTCAGCAGTGTCATCAATTATAAGTTGCTGTAATTAAAGTTCAGTTTGCACATTGAATTGGCGAGAATTAATTTTATCCAATGACATTAGCATTAAATTTCAAAGGGAAGAAATATTTGCACATAAAGACATTTTCTTCAGCCAATTCACCATAAACATTCACTTTCCTAAAATTTCGAAATAGATTGGTATGAATACAATGTGAACATTTAAATGAATTGGGCTGGACCGTTGTAAAATTCGATTGGAAGAATTAGTAAAACCTGACAGAAATATCATTAGGTCCCAATTGAAAAATGAGGTTAATTTTTTGCCAGGAAAGAATCATATTATTTTCATCGTTAAACACGCAGCATTGGACTCGCTGAATAATCTTATAGAATAGTAAAGTCACTTTGATTATAGAAATTCATACTTGGCCAATTCAGTTTCAAATTATGATTCTCTAAGCTTTTCGTTTGGGAGTTATGAAAACTAACCAAAGAAAAAGAATTTTAAGTATGTTTTCGTCCTATTTGTGTTAAATTATAAAACTTAAATGTGGAATTTGAAATTTTATTTTCCATCTTATAAGTTAGGAACAGTCTAATTAAAGTTGATTATACCCACTTACAGCTTAAACCCCCTCCTAAAGATTGAGTCGTCTAAGTGACCTAAATGGTTCCGTCGGTCA
Source organism: Clytia hemisphaerica (assembly GCF_902728285.1). NCBI lineage: Eukaryota > Metazoa > Cnidaria > Hydrozoa > Leptothecata > Clytiidae > Clytia > Clytia hemisphaerica. The sequence continues at coordinate 2,653,436 of NW_027104297.1, read as the reverse complement.
GCTTTGTTAATGTATGCATCTTTATGCATAATTTATGCAAGATGCCCTGCAAAGATAAGTAGGCCACACGGTGCAATAATGCATTTTATTCTTAATAGGGTAGCATCACGTAGATGTTAGTTACTTTAGATTTCTACGAATTTTTATTATTTCTAATTTCTACTCTCTCAAATTAAATTTCTAAAATTGGACTTGACCCCCTGACACCTCTAATTTGTGTCTTATCAGGGCATTGATTACGTCGTTAAGAGCGGGATGTGGGACCGAGCTGGGAGCTATAAAAAGGCTCGGTCCAAAGCACAGTTTACCTCAAAACCACTTGAAGCTACTTTATGTATCATCGGTAAAGAAGTTCCATATTCGAGTTTTTTTTCTTGTGGTGAATTATTTGTTTTTACTTGGGATCAGTAATGAAGAAATCAACGCTGCATTTATGCTTAACAGGTTTGTTAGTTCTATTCTTTTTGGAATGAAACAGAATTCCCAATTAAAATTTCCTTCTTTTTCGAAATGTTCAGATGAATATTTGATCACATTTTTTTGGGTGGGGCCACAAGTAGTTCTTGTTTTTAGCTATATAAATCAGTATTTCTTATCAGCGTTAATCGCGTGTTATCATTATTTTGCGATGATTGGTCAATAAAATGCCCTGGTATCAGTGGGGACAAAATTGGAGTATAGTTTTACACTGGGCACGATTTTTTGGCTAATTTTTCCAATGGGAAGGGGTCCTAGTGGGTCTGTGAGAAGGGGGTGTCTAAGATTCATTCATCACCATTCGTGTAATTCCTTGAAGATAAGATATTAGCATTAGGACTACGTCCCAACAGCTTTACATTACATTTAATTCTGCATTTGTCATAATAAGGAAAAGGAAATGGCGAGAAGAAATCTTCGAAATCGGTCAAAACCTTGTCACTCCTAAGGTCATTGCTCTATCAAAACCGACCACTTCCCGAAACAAGGATTTTTATGATCTCTGATTATTTTTCCTTTTTTACATAACATAACATGCACTTTCATTTCCTCGATTTTCATTTTCGATGATTTGGTTTTGATGTTTCTCAGTCAGCATTGATTAATTAGTCAATTAAATACATGCTTTCGTGTTTCGTGAATCGAACTACACCCAATCGACCGATTAATAATAACAAAGGTTTTCAAAAATTTCTGAATGACAAGAGCAATGGTTTTTTGGAATTCTCGAAAAAGTAAAAAAAAATCTGGATTTAAGAGAGCATATAAAATATTTGCACCCTTTGGATGTTCTTAGATTCTTAGCTTTTTGAGTCTTAAGCCTAAAATTGTTCTTAAAAAACTGTTCTCAACTCCCTCTTAATTTCACTATTTTGCGAGTATTTGCGAAGCAATTTTCTAAGAAATTGGGTGTTTTAGAGTACGCAAAGTCTTGAAATGTTCTTAAAATGTTCTTAAGATTTTGGCTGTCGAAGCCCTATGTTCTAATATAGTTTGTTCGTGAAAAAAACGTGTAGCGAAGAGCAAACTCACAAATGAATTAAAGCCTTCTGTTTACGTCTTCATTTTTCAAATCCAAAAAATGAGAAAATTATAAGACAACCCTGACATCAAACACAGATTCCAGAATCACCGAAAAAGCCTCCATTCTTTGAGATCGGAATCCTCATGATTCTTAATTTGTTGTTTTAGGGATCGTCATCGCACTATTAACCTGCGTGTGTACTATAATTGTTCTCATTACACTGGAGGGAATAGAACTCCAAATTGACGACCTGGCGACCAAATACAACACAAAGCTAGACAAACAAGTTGAAACACCGCAACTTGAATACTTAAGTCAACCCGATAAACAACAATCAATCTCAGCCAACTCAGTATGTCAAAGTGAGCAAACAAAATTTCTGGAATTCGCAGCTCGGATTGTGATGTTACAAGAACATCAAAGAATTGAGGACTCGACAGAAGGAATCGCTAGAAAGTTAGCATGTCATTATGTAAGTAAAGAATGTGTTTGAGATATTTTGATGCATGTGGAGGTCATAAGGTCAATCGAATTAAATCAATTATCAAACCCTCTCTACAACGGACTGGCCATTGTATACAACAACATTCCGAGATAATTAATTGGCACACCTACATACTGTGATTTGCTTTTTTATTTTTCGCAGCGTAATACTTTGTTTATAAGGATATGCATAAATTATAAATAATTTACATAAGCGAAATTCTAGGAAATTGCAACATCACGATTTTTATAAGAACCAGTAAATTTTCAAGGCTGACCACCTCTTATTTTCAAGCATTTTAAGGCTAAAATTGTTCTTGTCTTGTTCATGTTTCTGGGAAAGGCTTGAGTAGGTTAGTAGGGTATTTTTACTAATTCAACCCTTGATTTGCTTAGAGTTCAGTCATTTCAGGCATTGTACTTTAATCGTTCTTTTTAATGTTCATTTGTCTTGACATTTTTCTTATAAAAATGAGTGCAGCTCTCTCGTTATTTTGTCTTTGGGGAAACTGTGAAATGATATTAAGTCCGAGTTAAGAGTCTGATTAACTCCGGATAAACTTTGGAAGTATTTCATTGCTGTGATTTAATCAATTCCAACTATTTCATGCAGTCCTAACAAAGAGGGGAATTAAATCATCATTCTTTACTGGATGGAGACTATGGTTCCAAAAAAAGAGCAATTAAATAATCAGCCAGCAGTTGCTTATTGGTGATATTGTATTATTTTATTGTTTATAGGGGCGAAAAGCATTAAGCTCTGGACTTGGTTTGACAACGTACAAATTGGAAATACCGTGTGATAATAGTGTAGATGTTAATTTCAATATCAGAAATGAAATCAAAAGTCTGCGGATAAAAGATCTGAAAGAATACATCATGAATTCAAGAGGGGTAAGCGTCCAAAAAAACGTCTACAAAACGTCCTAAAACGTTCATCTAACGTCCAAATGTCGTCCAAATGTCGCTGTATATAGCAAATGAGACAGTAGTAATTCAACCCTATAGTACCTTGGACCTTCGACACCCTATAGTATGTGTTACATAAGGGACATATATAAGAGCTGATTTGAAAAAAAAAACTAAATTAAACTAAATTTGACGATTTTCTTTCAATTTTTGATTACATTCTTATACCCTTTAAGGCTTAAAATCAGCCTTTTGATCTAATTTGGTCCACTTTTGCTAAAGATTTTAGCTCAAAGGCTTAATTACTTCTTATGAGACCTCAAATGAAAAACAAACCACAAACTTTGAATGTCCACATACGTAAACGCCGAGTATTATAGGGTTTAAACCATAAAAGTATATTTCAGAACCTTGAAAAGCCGCGTGAAGAAATTTGACTGTTAAATCAAAGTTTTTCTCACGATCCTTTGTTCGATTCCTAGTACCTCCTCTGAGAGCACTACTGTCTGAGAATTGATCTGATTTAGGAATAATTGTGCTAAAAAGGCCTGAAGTGTTTTAAGTATGAATATTTGCATATATTGTAAACTTCAAAGGCTATGATGTACCTTAACCATTTTTCTATCCTTTATTTCCTAGGATTCAAGTGTTATAGAAATCCATATTCAAATTTTCGTTCAATTTTTGAACGAGTTTAACACGATATCATTTCAAGAAACGAATAAAACATTAAAGAAAGATCTGGTTCACATTCGGAATATCTTATTGATGGATATGCAGTTCTTGGAAAATTATAAAAAGGTTAGTACAAAGTGAATTCGAAATTATACTAAAGAACCAATACTCAGTCCCTGCTAATCCTTATCTAAAATACTTTTTTAATTGAAATTTCTCCGTTATTCGAACAAATTTAGCATCCCGTTCGAGTTAGCAAGATATATTTAAGTTTTTAGATCGAACTCTAATAATCTGCAATCAATTGTTATGATACACGTTTTTTTATAAGAACAAAGTAAACTATACAAGAACACAATGATTGGATGTTAAGCACAAGTTAAGAACATTTTAAGGCTTTATGGACACTGAAACACCCCTACTTCTTAGGAAAATGGACAAAAATGTTCACAAAATAATGAAAATAAGAGCATGTCAAGAACATTTTTAGGCTTAAAACTCAAAAAGTAAAGAACATCAAAAAGCTTCAAAATTTTTGAATGGTCTTATACAAAAAAGGTGTAGCGTTGATTTCTTGGGTGCAAAGTGTCTTATGAAGTGAATTTTATATCAAACGATTTCCTAGGAGCATGATTACCCAAAAAAAAACTAAAAACAAAACAATAATACCACAGTTATGTTGACACCTCTGCAAAGCCATTGACCAAAATTTGAAACTTCCCACTTTCTAAAAGTGGTTTGACATATTTTCGAAAGAAACAGTTTACACCAAAGTTGACACATAGTTTAGCATTTTCTGTTCAGTAAACAAGCTAAATCACAAAAACCAAAGTTGGAAGGTATACAAGGAGACCCACGCTTTAAAGGATCATTATCCATCAAATTAGGGAAATGAAAATGAGGTTTCTATTTAATTGGATGGTATTTTTCTTTACTAGACAGTATCCATCGCTAATCCCCAATTGAAGCGATTGATACTTTCAGCGGGACTTTGAGTTATACCCAGCTGGCACACAACGTTGTTTCAACGTTTATTTAACGTTCACAACGTCCACATAACGCTAGATGAACGTTGAAACAACGTTGTGTGCCAGCTGGGTATACAACAGGGTCTTCGTGATGTCATGATAGTGTTGGTAGAAATCTTCAAATATTAGGGTCATTTTTGAAGACACCTTTTAGAATATTTTTCAAAAATTATTTCTGCAAATTCATTGCATTTTAAAATGGCGAGGAAGAAACTAGTTGTTGAATAGAGGTGAAAAGGTCAAAGTTCTTTTTCTTCCTACAAGAAATAATTTTTACAAGGAGACATAAAAAGATTTCTTACTTTAAATGTAACGATCGATAGAAAGTTTTTTTATGACTGTGACGCATTTTGGACCACAAAAAGCTATAGAAATAGAGTCGTTACACTAGTTTCATTTCTCTCCTCGTAGGCGTCCGAAGTTTCCTTTTCAAGTATACCACAAATTAAAACATACAACAAAATGCCCATGTCTATTTTCCTAAACAAACTTATCTACAAAAACAAAAATATTATTCGAACTCATAAATTTATCCCTTCTTAGTTCCTAATATGCGGCAAAGTACGTCAACGCGAAGCCATGGGTCCAAATAATACTTGACCATGGACGTTGAAAAGACGATCTGTGACATATCTTTAATATCTTTAATCAGAACTCAATGTAGAAAATATAAATTAGACAAAAATAGAGAAGTAGGTCTTTGGTACAGATATGGTTTCATGGCCAGAATTATCATTCTATTTCTCCAAATAAAATTGTATTTTGAGTGCATTTTCAGGCCATCTTCAAAATCCCCCTACCCCATGGGCAAAACATTAGTTTCAAGTTCATATCGAAATGCTTCCTACGACACTGGAGTTAATGCATTGACTTCAGACATTTTACTCTATTACTAAGTTTACTCAAGCTTTAAGGGCTGAAAAAGTATATTTTAATCAGCATCCAATTTTTCCTGATTTAGAAACTTGTCTACTGTCATCATGTCAACATTTCATCCCTCGATCTCAAGAAAGAACGTTTGATACATCGATTCCACGACGACACATTCTTCAACTCTATGAAACCAACCTCCACTAATATACATGATACATCTTTCAAAATCTATGGCATTTTACAACAGTTTCTGAACTATCACAAATGGCTCAGAGTTGATTTATTCCATCGTGTTGTATGCATGCCCATACCTAGTGCCCAGTGCCCAGACATTCTTTTAAATATGAGGAATAAAAGCAAGAACAAACACCAAGGCACTACAGACCCGAAAGTCAAAAACCAAATTATACTTCAGTAACATTACGAGAGCACAAACATCACATAGCAGCACACTATTTGAGATTATTATCTAAGTTCATTTTGACAAGGGACTATTAGACCCTTTGACAGGTCAATTTGCTAGTTCAATGCATGTTTTTGAGTCTTTTAGCCAAAAATCTTTAGTTAGGAAAAGAAAGATTTAAATTTTAACATTTTTATTTTTATGTCCACTCTAAGTACATTCACTTCAAGTGTGCACTCTTTTTGATACCATGTGGAAACCGCTCTAAACCATTTGCGTTGACATGGTTTCTATATTGTAGTAAAATGATTAAGAAAGTAATGAGTGTACACTTGTTTCCAAGAATTGGAAATAGTATGAAAATATGATGTTTCAATGAATTTCAGAATTGGAAACATCATGAAATTGAAATATATGAAAGTAATATTTCCATATTTACAATTAAGTGTATGGAAATATCATATTTTCAAGATATTTCCGGGATTGGAAATCTCGGGGAAATCTCTTATTTCGCCTAGTGTTTTTGTTGAGTCTCACAATGAAGAAAGTAAATGTATATTTTTTACCCTATAGACATTTTTATTTTACTAACAAAAACTCTTAATTTTACTAATAATTGTATTTAAATCATGTATTATTATTTCATTTTAATTTATTGTAATTAAATTTTTGTTCAGTTCTTTTACTTTTTACAAATTCAATTATTTAAGAAAAATCTAATCAGAAAACAAAATCTTACTTAGAACTTCCACTATCTTTAACCCTTTCCCTTCCCATGTCAAGTATATTCGACACTGGGCCTGGCGGCTTAGAACTAGTGAGGACAATATACATGCCATCGGCTGCTCAAAATACTTTTTTCATTTTCTTCCGCCGAAAACAACTGCATCGCCTCGAAAATTTTTTTTGCCTTTTTTTCCCCGTTGCGCACGGAAAGGGTTAAAACCCCGATATGTTCTGACCCCTGGTAACTGTCTAACTGGTAACACCCCCCAAATAAGCCTCCAATAGTCTCCTAATAAGCATTAAAAATACAAGAATGAGCCAAATGGTTCTTTGTTGTCGACTAAAGATTCTTTCCAAATGCAATATACTATTTTAAACCATTTTGGTAAAAATGTAGTGGAATTTCAATTTTTCTTTGAATCGTTGCACCCCAAAATATATGTATACCTTTTTCATAAAGATTAAGAAACGGTGCATTTCTTCTCGATAAGTTTCTTGCTTATGCATTCATCAGTTGATTAGAAATAACTATCAGAACAAAATTCTACGTTTATTAAAAAAAAAAAGTAAAAAGATAAACATAATCAGATCTTCTTGGGACCCGAACCTTAAGTTCTAAAAGAGTATGTAACACAAGTACGACTTAATTCATAAGTTGTCAACTTTTTAATACAGTAAAGATGGAAGGTTCACAAGAAACAAATTTAACATCTGACAGAAATCAAAGAGAATAAACTTATATTAAAGGATTTTCATGGAACTCGAACGTCTAATAACAACACCACTGAACTGAAAAGCAACATCCTTAACCACTCGTCCACCCCACTACATACACCTTACCGTTTGTTTTGATGGAAAATAAATATTTTCCCGCGGATTTTTTATTCAACCCAACATGGCGGCAAGAACGCATTACGTAATGTTACGCAATGCGACGCGTGAAGACATTGCAAGGGTGCATATCATAATACACGTTTTTTTTTTATAAGGAACACGTTTATAAGGAACTCGAGGCTGAAAGTAGTCCAAAAAATAAGGAATTGTTAAGGAACTGCTCAGGCTAAGAATAAGATTTATGTGCCGGCATTTTGAGATAAGTTCAGATCTAGAATTCTGTAAGTTGTCTTTACGCAAAGAGATTTCAAATTTTTCGTTCAAACAAAGATCACATTTAATGCTACTTCTGTTGAACGGTTTGCACTTCCTTACAATTCGCCACGTAACTTTAGGGTTCGTCTGGTTACGAGAATGCCGCCAAAATTCGTTCGAGTATATTTTTATACCTTTTTCCGTATGTCTTATTTCTCAGGGGGTGCAAGCTACCGGGGTTACGGAAATCAGCCTTTGTATTTTTTACAGATTGACTCTCAATTACAAATTGTCATATTTTGGTCAGTTTTTATCACAACCCCATAGTAAATGGTGGAAATAGCCTGGAAAATATTCTTTTTTGAAGCTTGCATTTAAAATTGAAAAAATATTTTACACTTTTTTGCAAAATTTCTGCTGATGACAGCCGAAAATTCTTTTTTGCAAAATGATCCTTTCAATGATGTGCAACTTCAGTCCAAATTTCATGTTTCTACCTTTAGCAGCCCCAAACTGTGGAGTTATCTAAAAAACAAGTTTTTGTTTTCGTAAAAATTAGGGCGTAAACAATTAGGTAACACCCCTACAGGGAAACTTCGTCATGGTACCCTTCGTATCAAATCATTGGTTTGCTCATTTTCTGCCGGCTAATGGTCTTCAAAAATTATGGTAATTTTCATGTTTTTGAGACATACCATAACTTACCTGAGAAAAGTTACACACAGAAAACAGACATACAGACTGCGGCTATTAATATATAGATGTCCTTTAGGAGATTATGGAAACTTGAAAGATAAAGTCGACTTGAAACTTTACCAGTGTGTCCCAAAATATGAACTGAGATCTTCATTGAAATTTTATGTAAAATTCTCACTGCCGTCCAAGGTAATGCAATAAATTCGCATTTTAGTACCCCCTCGCCCCCACTTTTTTTTTTTTGTTTTTTGGATGGGGGTAGGGGAGATATCAATATGGTGGCATTTCGGTAGTTTGAATGGAAAATTCAATGTGTTTTTTAGCAAGAACTGTCAGTGAATAAAACATATAAGAATAAACTATCAGGATAAGTTATTTTTGAAACCGAATGACGTATTTTTTCAGTGATACCGTGGAGATATAATTCCGCCCCGCCTCCTTGAAAGGTTTCCAACTCTTAGAGTGTTTGTTAATATCGTCGGATCAGGTCAGCAGATCAGTTTGTAAAAGATTACAATTGAGTTCTTTGAAATCAGTGGGTGGCCAATGACTATGCAATCTTTGTGAGTGTGTGATTTTCCGTTTCTAGATTTTTCTAAACAACGATATTGTTTTTAGTTATAAGCAATTTAAAAAAGTAATTTTGATCCCACTGACTTCTTGCTTTGTGGTTTGTTTGATAATTGAATTTAAATTGTGTTTTAATGATTTTCTTAGCCAGAAGATCTCGATGGTATCTAACGTGTTATTTGGCTTGAATGAAGCAGATAAAAAGCGAAGTACTTTGTGGAAATGAAAAGTTCTTATTCACAAAAAATACCTCTCTTCGTCTATTTTCCAATTAATCAGTATCGCAGCAGAATTAAGTGCATTCTGTGAACATGTAAAAGTAAAAGAATTTGATGTTATTTACGAAGTGTTATCCTGTTCGGACGAGTAGCAAACTTCTCGGCAATTCAATTCCTAGAAAAATTGGTTGTTTTTCCACTTGATTTCAGCTGGTTTCTACTCAAGAGTATAATACATTATGCATAAAAGCCGCTGGAGCAAAGCTAAGCTTGTTCAACAAAATACATATGCATCTCCTAATCAAGGACTAACAGCTATGTGATTCTCATTTTTTTTATTATATCAATAGGGCAAGTTTTGAAGTGAAGTTTCAAGCTTAAATTGCCGCGTCCGACATCAGATGTTTTGTCACTCAAAATAAAAATGCAAGTGTTAAAGGATTCCAGTGGAAACCAGACATGAAAGTTGCAATAAATTGCTAACCGACGTATAATATTTTGCACACAGAACTTTGCAACAATCAGTCAGCAATTTTAAACTAATAGACTTCTAAGAAGACATTTTCAGAATTCTTAATTTAGACTGTTGGCTTTAGAGAAATTCCATAGTGAAAACATTAATTTCAAAGAACTATCAATTTGCCACATTGAAGGAATGCGAAGTGTGCTCTAAATTCCCAAATAAGGTGTGTCCAAAATTTCAAAGTTTCAAAACATTTAGAATTAGATTCAAACAAGTATGTCTTAAAAACGTTCTGACAAAACTAAAAACAAGCTCTATGAAGATCTTTGCTCATTTTGCCCCCACCTCTGCAAGACCGGTGGTGTGATCTTGAACGAAGATATGTTTATAGTGTTGCTGCAAACCATAAAGCTGGAGAGCTCTCTTAATTTAACACTATTATGTTAGGCATTCTTATAGATATTGGGTGATTTTATAACACCCCCAAATTTTAACCAGTCGCCAATTAAGACATAGTCGAACGTGCGCAACGCACTGGGCTCAACTTCAGTGGCTTCAAATTATTCATAGGCCCAATTGTAGACCACCAGATATTTACCCAATGAACAAGTGTGCCAAATTTCAACCAAATCCGACCATTTTGGAGGGCTGTAGGCTGCTTCAAAGCTTTAGCCTCGTTTTGGTAAAAAACTCGTCCCCAGGCCCCAAAAATCTAAATTTTTGAAAAATGCAAAAAGCACCCCCAGATATTCACCCAAGGAACAAGTGTGCAAAATTTCAGCCAGATCGAACAATTTTTGAAGTCTCCAGGCTGCCCCAAAATTTTAGCCTCGTTTTGGCGAAAAACTCGTCCCCAGGCCCTGAAAATCAAAATTTTTGAAAAATGAAAAAAACTCCCCCAGATATTCACCCAAGGAACAAGTGTGCAAAATTTCAGCCAGATCGAACAATTTTTGAAGTCTCCAGGCTGCCCCAAAATTTTAGCCTCGTTTTGGCGAAAAACTCGTCCCCAGGCCCCAAAAATCAAAAATTTTGAAAAATGAAAAAAACACCCCCAGATATTCACCCAAGGAACAAGTGTGCAAAATTTCAGCCAAATCGAACAATTTTTTAAGTCTCCAGGCTGCCCCAAAGTTTTAGCCTCGTTTTGGCGAAAACTCGTCCCCAGGCCCCAAAAATCAAAAATTTTGAAAAATGAAAAAAATACCCCCAGATATTCACCCAAGGAACAAGTGTGCCAAATTTCAGCCCAATCTGACCATTTTTGAAGTCTCCAGCCTGCCCCAAAGTTTTAGCCTCGTTTTGGCGAAAAACTCGTCCCCAGGCCCCAAAAATCAAAATTTTCAAAAAATGAAAAAAACACCCCCAGATATTCACCCAAGGAACAAGTGTGCCAAATTTCAGCCAAATCCAAGCATTTTTGAAGTCTCCAGGCTGCCCTAAAGTTTTTGTGACAGACAGACAGACACACACACAGACACACAGACACACACACAGACATTGTCAGATTGTAGCTCAACTGAAGTTGAGAATAATTTCTATGACGTCAATCAGAACACTCTCAGGCAATAAATTCTTGGAAGGAGGATTCTAAGCATTGGATTTGCAGATTTGAAATTTTAGAAACTTTACCCCCTGAACAAGAGACAATGAATAAATTATACGTCTTGACTGTTTAGACCACATGTATTGCTATAGGTGTGTCAAAGAATTCATTCGTTTTAAAATATTTTTCAAGAAATATCCTTAAGTTCCCGGACTAAAAATTTCGAAGGATATAAAAGTTGTATAAAACCTTGGTTTGGGTTAGGGTTAGTTATTTTGTCTCCACTGCCGATTATTTTGAGACAGGCTTTAAAATTTCGTAATAAAAATTGTATCAAACCTTTGCTTTCAGTGTGAGTTATTTTCTCTTTCTTGGTTTTATTAGCGTATGTTAGTCCATTAGTTGGCCATTTTTTGGTCCAGTAACCTATGAAAAAATTCTTAAGTTTAAATAAAGATTTTTTAAAGGTTGAATTCAAGGTATTGTTTGCCTATTAAAATTATTTCCTGAACAAGAGGGAACTCTATAATATGACTATTTCAAAACTGCATGTCAATGTGTATCCCCAATAACTATGTAATAGAACGTTGGCTTGATAGAAAATTAGTATACAGTAAATACCGGGTGCGTCAGAAAAAACTTTGGACGTTTGGTGAGCCACTGGGACCGAGCAAAGTCTTTTTGAAACTCAAAACCACTTTTATTAGAAAGAGGATAGTCTAACTTAAATTTTGAGGTATAGCTTTTTAAGTTGGGTAAAGTATTTCTCAAGTTATAAGCTTTTGAAGTTAAAATTCACTTTTCGAAAAGTGTAAAAAAACGTCAAAAATGGGTAATTAAAATGTTGTGACAATAGACAGTTTTGTCGCGGTATGTTAACTCTGGCGAACTCAAGGCAAACCCAAACTCTCTGATCTTTAGTGAGACGCGGCATTTTGAGAAAGAGAGATTTTTTTCCAAACATCACACTCTTCACAGATAGATTCTCTCAAAAATTCGCCAAAATAAAATTTTTAATTGTTGTTTTACAAATTCCCGCTCTGGTATGTTTTATTACCCAGTGGAAACATTAATGACATCGTTAAAAACGTGCACATCAGAACAAAAGAGAAAGAGAGAGATAGAAAAAAAGAGAACAAATTTAATTACCTGTTCTTGATGCATTTTTGCTCTTGATAAGTAATTTTGAGCTTCAAATAGCAATATCTCAAAAAGTTTTGTTTCAAATTTAATGAATGATACCTCAAAATTTAAGTTAGACTATCTTCTTTCTAATAATAGTGGTTTTGAGTTTCAAAAAGACTTTGCTCGGTCCCAGTGGCTCACCAAACGTCCAAAGTTTTTTCTGACGCACCCGGTATTAGTACCTTCATACTTTTAAAAATGATGATATGGTCTTAACAAAAATAAACAAGTGATACTTTTATGGACCTACCTGGTTATGCATTTAACACATATATAATTGATATCTACGTGAGAATGAACGTTAAACAATCATTCAGAACACAAATAGTGACGATTTATTAAAATTAGTCGTTTGTTTCTTATAAAAAAAAACGTTTAGAAACCAAAATTTCATGCCCTTGAAATATTCTTTCATATTCAAGACTTCGTGAGCATAAAAAAACATCTACAGTATCTCATCAAAAAATTGAGTAATTTGGCTAAGAACATTGATGTATGCTTATTAGTAGTGATTCTTATAGATAAAGATGCGTTTTTTGAGCTGAAAAGTTTTTTTACAAAAATCTGCTTGACCCATCTTTTACCTACTTCCATGCAAAAAATCAGAAAAAAACAACGATCCAATATTTCACAAAGTCCAAAAAACCCTTTTTTTAGCCGTTTTTTGGGCCCAAATTTGCCCAAAAACATTTTTTTTCGAAAATCGGGCTCAGTCACATTCGAGGGTGTATAGTTATGCATCTTTGTGCAAAAAATCATAAAGAATGAAAGAGCCAATCTCGAGAAAAGCTAATACCTAGGTAATTGATAATGTGCTTATAAAGAAATATTGAACTTGGCCAGTTTTTCTATAAAAACACGCCAAGCAACCAAAATTTCATGTCTAAACACACATATTCTTCAAAAGTAAGCCCTCATGAGCAAAAAAAACTTCTATCTCATAAAGAAATTGAGTAATTTGACTAAGAACATTGATGTACGCTTATTAATAGTGATTCTTATAGATAAACATGCGTTTTTTTTTAAGCCAAATAAATTTTTTTGCAAAAATCTGCTTTAGCCATCTTTTACCTATGATGGTACCCTACTTTCATGCAAAAACTCAAAAAAATTTAATGATCCAATTTTTCACAAAGTCCAAAAACCCCGTTTTTTAGCCGTTTTTTGGCCCAAATTTGCCCAAAAATTTTTTTTTAGAAAATCGGGCTCCCTCACATTTTGGCCACTACCGTTTTGCACCTTTGTACCAAAAATCAAATGATTCCTATGATTCAATCTCGAGAAAAGCTGGTAACGAACGGACGGACGGACGGACGGAGGTGAATTTATAGGACCTTCACCCCACCGGGGTAGGTCCAAAAGGTTCAGCTAGCATGGGCATTTCCAAAAGGTCAGTCAACCCTATTTTTATCAGGGGGGGTTTGACTTTTAATATTATCCTGCGTTAGCAGCATGTAACGGCCACAGGGGACGTTGGGAGGATACGAAAGGTGTGCGATAATTTTCACTGATTGGATTGCTATTCCAAACGCTAAAACACAAAAAATACAAACTCTTAGAATATGTACAAACGAAAAACTTTATCCTAAACCTATCTTAACCTAGGGCTATACAAGCAAACACATTAGAACATAGATAGGATAGAAATAAAAGTTTACTGACTAAATACAAACCAAAATAGATACTAACTAAAAAAGTTTTCCACGACACCAAAACAAGCACACCACAAATTGGACTTCACATCACATACACAACATTACTACTGTTACATAAAAGTAGAAGATTCGTTTACAATTTAATTCATACGCCTCAAAATTCTACAATTCCCTAATGACCTAATTATATACATTATAAATATTACTAAGATGACACACAAAAAGACGCAATAAAATCGAATACACTGAAGACAATGAGAGACGCAATCCCAAGTGACTAATGACGTAATATAAAATTAAAACATATCAAAACAAAGGCCAGCGGCCGTCACATGGCTCCCCAGAAAAGTTCATCTTTTCTCTTATTGAGCATCCTCGGCGGGGAATCAACATACCAAATTCAGTTCGTGATATAAAAGTATCGTATCACTATCATAACACAACATACTACAACATACAACCATTAAAACGATCTTCGGCCTCACCGGCGGCCCCAGCAGGAACTCAGCACAGGAAAGGACTTCGGCCTCACCGGCGGCCCCAACAGGAACACAGCACAGGAAAGGTCTTCGGCCTCACCGGCGGCCCCAGCAGGAACACAGCACAGGAGCGAACGTTTTATTCGGACTCGACGCTTGTCCGATCAGCCTGGACGAGTAAAACGAGTTTGTGGATTGGCCTGTTGAACAGGCCACGTTGCGTTCGAATTTGACAACTGCGGACGACGTTTTTTCATCTTTGAACACCTCAGTAATCCTTGCTAACTGCCAATCGTTTCGAAAATTGGTTTCTTTCAGTAGGACAACGTCGCCGATTGAAAAGTTTCGGATCTTGTGTTGCCATTTTGATCGTCGTTGCAACGTTTGCAGATACTCTTTTCTCCATCTGCTCCAGAATTCATTGGCGATGTGTTGTACTCGTCGCCAGCGTCTCCTGGAATAGAGATCGTTGGCAGAGTAGTTTCCTGGTGGCGGGAGAACTACCCTGCTTTTCATTGTTAAAAGATTAATTGGTGATAGTGGCAGTTCACTATCATCAGACAAAGTGTCTGTCAAAGGTCTAGAGTTGATGATAGCCTCAATTTCAACTAGAAGAGTGAGAAACGCCTCGTTGTTAAGACTCAGCCCATGATTGTAAATTAAAGAAGAAAAAATTGACCGGGCTGACCTTATGAGGCGCTCCCAAGCGCCTCCCATATGACTTGATGAGGGGGGATTTCTCTTCCATCCCATCCATTCGCCACCTTGTTGTTGGAGGAAGATTTCAATTGTCTTGTCGTCCATTTCATTGATTGCTCGTTTCATTTCGTTGTCGCAGCCGACGAAGTTGGTGCCGTTGTCGGAGCGAAGCAGTCGAACTTGACCTCTGCGACCAATGAAGCGTCTCAGCATCATGATGAAGTGATCAGTGTCCATATGACCGGAGCTCTCTAGATGAACTGCTCGTGTGTTTAAGCAAGTGAAAAGGGCGACGAACTTCTTTAAAGTGGATCTTCGTTCTTTGACTTGAAATGGGCCGAACATATCGACCCCAACGTAGGTGAATGGAGGGACTTCTTCTGTTCTTTCTGTAGGTAGGTCTGCCATCAGTTGTGTGGAACACTTTCCTCTGTTGCGACGACACTTGACACAATCTTTGATAATTGATCTTGTGAGTGAGTTGAGGTTGACAATCCAATAGCCAGCAGTGCGAACAGCATTCATTGTAATTCCTCTTCCACAGTGAGCTACTTTTGAATGATACCAACTGACAATCATTCTTGACAATGCATGTTTCTTTGGTAAGATAATAGGGTTCTTACATTCTGGGTTGAGGTTTGATTTTCGAAGACGACCTCCAACTCGAAGTAAACCATTGTCGTCGACGAATGGGTTCAATGAAGATAGCTGACCAGTGTACTTCTCCTCTTTGTTTGTCAGAGAAGAGATGTCTTTATGGAATGAATTCTGTTGTATCAGCTTGATGACTGTTACTTCTGCTGCTTGCATGTCGTCTAAGGTGATTTGGGTGTAATTAGACTGTTTTGATCTCCATATCATTATTCTTGCAATAACTCTTTTCAGCTTCCACCAGTTATTTGTCTGTGAAATGAGATGATTGATGAAGCTCGTTTGCTCACTGTGACCTTTGATCATCAAGACTTTCTTCTTTGTTTTCACCTCTGGATCATCAGGTGAAACGTCATAGATTGCGGCTTCAGTTTCAGTTTTGTAGGGTTTCTGGAGGAATTCAGGGCCTTGAAGCCATCTACTTTCATTGAGTTTTGATGCCTCGATTCCTCTTGAACCAATATCACTACTATTGATTTTGCCTGGGACATGATTCCATTGTTTGTTGGTTGAGTTGTCGCGAATTATTTCTATTCGATTTGCGACGAATACATGGAAGGATTTGCTTTCGTTGTTGATGTAACCCAGGACTACTTTGCTGTCCGTCCAAAACACATGCTCCAGGTTTTCATACTTCAGTTCTTGGTTGAGCAGGTTAGAAACTTTGATAGACGTTACAGCGGCTGTCAATTCCATTCTAGGAACTGTAATCTGTTTTAGGGGTGCAACACGTGATTTTCCCATCAGGAAACTTGTTGAGATTTGCTCTTTATCATCTGTCAGCTGCAGATAACTGCATTGGCCATAACCAATGGTTGATCCGTCAGAGAAGTGGTGGGCAGTTGCTTTGACGACTTTGCCAAAGTTTTCAGGCTTGAAGCATCGTTTGATGGTTACGTTTTCTAGACTGGGAAGCTGCAATCTCCATTTCTCCCATATGGCACGCTCTTCGCCAGAGATTTGGTCATCCCAGCTTTTGTCGTCTTTGATGAGCTTTTGAAGTAAGCGTTTGATGAGCAGCATGACAGGTGCTGCAAATCCAAGTGGATCGTAGATTGAGCTTACTGATGACAATATACCACGCCTTGTTAATGGTTTGTCTTTGAGAACAATTCTGAAGTTGAACTCGTCGTTTTGGATGCACCAAGACACACCCAACACTCTTTCTATTGGCAAGGTTGATGTGGATGAGTCGAGGTTTTTGATTCCTTTCATTCTGTCTTCAACTGGAATTGTATCAATGATTGCTCTTGAGGTAGATCCAAGTTGCACAAGATTGAATCCACCATCATTGCAAAGTGCTTTGGTATCCCATAATAGCTGTTTTGCTTTCTCCTCAGTGGTCGTGGATTTCAGTAGATCATCCACATAGAAGCTTTCTTTCAGAATCGATGTTACTTCTGGGTCGTATTTTTCTGAATTGTCGTCTGCAGTCTTTCGAAGAGCAAAGTTGGCACAACTTGGAGATGAAATTGCACCTTGTAGATGAACAGTCAACCTGTACTCCTTCAGTTCTGAGTTCAAGTCTCCATCTTTCCACCAAAGGAATCTCAAGAAGTCCTGTTGATCATCAGGAACTTTGACTCTGTAGAACATCTTCTCGATGTCTCCGAAAAATCCAACTGGCTCTTTTCTGAATCTGGACAGTACGCCAACAAGTTGATTTGTGAGATCAGGACCCTGTAGCAGCATCGAGTTTAGAGATATGTCTTTGAATTTGGCACTACAGTCGAACACGACACGAATCTTGTCAGGTTTCCTGGGGTGGTAAACCCCATGGTGTGGGATGTACCAAGTCTTACCATCATTAGGTTCAGTTTGACATGGTACTGCATAGCCTTTATCGATGATGGTCTTCATGAAGGCTTGGTAATCTGTGAAGAATTTGTCATTAGCTGTCAATTTCTTCTTGAGGTAAATGGCTCTTTTAACAGCTTGACCACGATTGTTTGGAACATTAGTGTTTCGGTCTCGAAATGGTAATGGTAACACATACTGACCATCTACGAACTTGCTTTCTTCTTGCATCATCTTCATAAACTTCTTGTCGTTCTGGGAAAAACACGTCTGCTTTTCATCATTACTTGCAAGGCCAGAAGATGGAGCTTCATTGAAGTCGTGTCTGTACATAGTGAGTAGCATTTCTTTAAGATCAACCTCCTTGACTTTTGTTTGGTTACGAAAACACGAAAACGATTTTTCGGTAGGCCTACCGGTTCGATTGACTGATAATCTTTGTGTATTCGAGCTCGAATTGGAGGAATTGATTGGTCCTGAAACACACCATCCCAATCTTGTTCGATATGCGAATGGACCATTCTTTTGACTAGCAATGGTTTCCAATGGTTCAAGGGCTTGAGGGCAATTGCTTCCGATCAAAAGCCCAACTTTGATGTGTTGACTTGAAGAAGGAAGGAAACTTGAAATTGGCTGTAGGTACTTCCACTGGATCAATCTTTCCTTTGTTGGTACATCTTCATCGTCAACGGGCAAGTCTGATTGACTGTATGTACGAGGGAGGTGAATACGGATGGAATCATCATGAACAGGTGAAACCACTAAGTCATCGACAGCCCTGCATCTTTCTGTTTTCTCGCCATGAATTGTCTTGATGGATAATGAAGTGGTGGTACTACTAGCATCGATTTCTTGTAGAAAATCAGTGTTGATAAACGTCCCTTGACTCCCATTATCCAAAAGAGCAAAGGTTTTTACGAAATTTGGACTGTCTTTGTGAAACAGCCTGACTGGTACGACACATAATCCAATCGAGTCGTCGAGATTAGAAGCAATACGTCCTGTTTTCGTTGGCGGGACATAGTAGTCATGTAGACTTGTTGGGTGCAGCTCTTCACAAGATGTGCACTTCTTCTTTCGGTTGCATGTCTTTGCTGTGTGTTTACTGCTTGTTGGCTTCAAGCAGCAATAACAGAGTCGCTTGTTGAATACGTAGTCATGGCGATCCTTTGGAGGTAGCTTGATGAAATTGGCACAATCATCCAAGTCATGATTTTGATCACATAATATGCACTTAAGTTTACGTCTGTTGTCAGAAGGAGGTACTTTGTTGAGTCCAGTCTTCACGAAAGGTCCTTTCTTCTCCGGCTTTGACTTTGGGTCACTCAATGCACCATGAGAAAACAATGGGTCATTCACCAACGTAACTTCATCTTCGATGAGTTGAATGAAATGTTCCAATGTAGCTTCGCCACCGACTTTACGTACCTTCAGAACAATCTTTCCCCAACGGTTTTGCAGGTAAGATGGTATCTTTTTACTGAGGGTTTGAAGCACTTCTGGACTGTTCGATCTTGACGACTTGTGACAATCTGTAGTTGACTTGAATTTGATCAGAAACGAATGAAATTTCCTGAAGGCTTGGGCGTCATTTGGTTTGATCTTTGGCCATTCTTTGAGTTCTTTCATGTACTCGCTGTACACTCTGTATGGGTCTCCATAACGTTTTTTCAGCAATTCCTTGGCATATTTGAATCCTTGATCTGAAGCCATATGAATGCATCCTTGAACGAGTTCGTGTGGTTCACCTTTCAGATAACGGAGAAGTCTTGTAAGACAGCCTTTTGGATCTCTAATTTTCCGTTCGACAGCCTCATGGAAAGAAGCCATGAAGAATTCGAAGTTCAAGGGGTTTCCATAGAATGGACTGATATCAGCATCTGGGGCTTGAAGATAACCCATCATCTGTGAAAACAGGTCATAAGTCTGGTCCACCGGTCGTTGTGGTGAATGACGAGGTGAGGTCTCAGCCACAGCAAGTGAAGAAGAAGAACTCTGTGGATTGTTTCGAATGGTATACGCCCTTTTTGATAAATTGATTGGGTGATTTAACAAGTCGTTTGAAGCAGCCTGAGGGCGTGGCAGGTTTCCTTGGGTGTACCCAGAAACTGGAAGAGGTGGAGCGACGGAGATACTCTGAGATGGAGCTACAGACAAAGCATCATTATTCAGTGGTGACAATCGTCTTCTGAAAGATAGACTGGCAGAAGAAACAGCGTAAGATTTTGGCAGAGATGGAGGGTGTGGCACCTTGATTGGAGCATCGACAGCAGGAGTACTGTGCTTGGCAACATAATCATTGACATAGCTTTCATTTGATGGAATGTCGTAAGGTATGTCTACTAATGGATCTGTTTTGGAGAATACTTCTAGCTTCGACTGAGCAATGGCAATTTGGAGTTCATTATCGATCAATTCTGCCTCGATTTGAGCTTGCCTCTTTTTCGTGATATACTGTTGCTCTAACTTTAGCTGTTTGAGTCTGGCTAACTCCATCAGATGAGCGTTCTTGATAGCACCTGCCTCAGATTCTAGCTTTCTTGATTCGACTTGTTCTTGTTGAGTTCTAAGTTCTGTGGAGTTCTGTGGAGTTCTTGGTTCTTGACTACTGGGACCAACAGATCCATTCAACGATCTTTCAATGATTCTTCTCTTGATAAGATGAACTGATTTGTCTAGCTTTTCGACCAAGTCAGAATACTTCGGTTCGTCATGTTCTAACAACATCTGACATTTTGTGTGAGCCACTAGCAACTGTTTGAAATATCTTTCTAACTCTGCATAACCTTCTTCGACATCTTCTGAATTGATCTCTAACATAGCCTTTACTTTAGCAATCTTTTCTTTAACGATTTTCTGGAGTTTCAAGCGATCTTCTTGCCAAAGGGCGTGCTGTGTCAATATACCACGTGTTACTGGGCGGTGCTGCACGCCGCGGCCCGCGCGTTTAGACGCCATTGAAATGCGAGTGAATGAACACGGTAGAAAACTGGCTGGATGTAAAACGATAAAATAGCGATAACGATATGTGCGATACGATTGCGAACAGAAATCGATAACACGATTGGATTCGATAAATTCGATTCAAAGCGACTGTACACGAGTCGATTTTTTGATAAAACGATATGAATCGATGAGACATGAAAATCGGTTCGATTCGATTAATTCGATTGGATTCGATGAAATCGATAAATTTCGATGAAATCGATTGAATTCGATGAAATCGATAAAATTCGATTGAATTCGATTAGATCGATAAAATTCGATTGGATTCGATAGAATCGATGAAATTCGATTAGATCGATACGAGTTCAAATCAAAACAACATTTGATGATTTTGAGGATACGAGGTCGATTTGGCCGGAATCGACTAAATACGATACGAAATCGAGTCAATAGAGATTCGATTGGATACGAGATACGAGACCAGTTTTTGCAAACTGGTTAAATACGAAATTAGATACGAGATTCGATACGATACGAGAATCGGTAAGAAACGAGAATCGAAACGAAACGGTTGAGATAGCAATGCGAAGCATACGATATGGTGATAACTTTTTTACTGTAACGGCCACAGGGGACGTTGGGAGGATACGAAAGGTGTGCGATAATTTTCACTGATTGGATTGCTATTCCAAACGCTAAAACACAAAAAATACAAACTCTTAGAATATGTACAAACGAAAAACTTTATCCTAAAGCTATCTTAACCTAGGGCTATACAAGCAAACACATTAGAACATAGATAGGATAGAAATAAAAGTTTACTGACTAAATACAAACCAAAATAGATACTAACTAAAAAAGTTTTCCACGACACCAAAACAAGCACACCAAAAATTGGACTTCACATCACATACACAACATTACTACTGTTACATAAATGTAGAAAATTCGTTTACAATTTAATTCATACGCCTCAAAATTCTACAATTCCCTAATGACCTAATTATATACATTATAAATATTACTAAGATGACACACAAAAGACGCAATAAAATCGAATACACTGAAGACAATGAGAGACGCAATCCCAAGTGACTAATGACGTAATATAAAATTAAAACATATCAAAACAAAGGCCAGCGGCCGTCACACTCACTCAAAAATGCTGAAAAACACCAAAAAATCACATTTTCA